>NC_072444.2:66395833-66701527 GCF_028878055.3 Symphalangus syndactylus
AGAAAAACAGTGAATTAATGTTGTTATCTTAATATTGTTTAAATGGCCTCTAGATGTGGTGCGGAGCCATGCCAGGCAGAATGGTTAACACAAAATAAATGTCAGTGCAAGAGAGAGTTCTGGGAAACATTTTCACCTGGAGTAGAATATGCTTAATTAATGACCTCGAAATGATAAGCTCTGATAAGCCTCTGGTGTATGGTCTCATTTTATTTGGGGAAACAGGACACAGCCCGATTTAATGGGAATTTCTTCAGAGACTGGTAAAACTGGTAAGCTTCTGGATAATTATCAGCCATTTTAATGATTCCTTCTTTTCAAAATATAGTTCATACCCTAGGTTACCTGGGAAAATGGATGAGGAAAGTATGGAACTGGAATGGGTAGCGCTTTATTACCTGTAACTGTATGCTTGCATAGAAAGCTGGATTTTCGAGACACAAACAACAAACCTTCTCATATCCCCCAAATAAAGCTTCATTAAATGACTGCTTCAGAATTAGTCATCCAGGATGTGAGCCACTGGTGCAATGGATCAACAAGTCTGACTATGGATCACAAGATTCCAAAGTTTGTCTTTCATAATAGGAAAACTCAGTGTTCAAGTAAGCTTAGTTGGGAACATTATACCAATTGTCCTGAGACTTGAAGTGTCTTCATCAAGTGGGCTAAGTAGTGGTCTATATTTCAGGGATCTTATTTCTGCCTTTAGAGTAGGCTTCCTGTCTGAGGAATCCCTATTAGAGATCTCACTGGATGCTTTTCTGTCTATCTTTTAAAAATTAAACTACATAGGATAGAGTTGTAGACACAAGATAAGATGAAGGCAGAGAGCGGTGCAGGGTAAATATTTATAATAACACTTGATATTTAAACTCAGAAGAATTATATTGCAAAGCAGATGCGATGTTTGTAAATAATACCAGAGACACCTGGACTAATTTGTAGAAATACACCCAAAGTTACCAGAGGCTTCACGGTAATGGGTGATACGTAAAAGAAAGAGTGTTCCATTTTCTGAAAGATTCTTCACATTAATGCCATAGGCAACCACTGGAGAGTAGCATAGGTTCAACCCAGTAAATTCCCTTTCGCCTTTGCATCACTCAGTTTTTCCAAGGCAATAGTGAGAAGGTTATAAAGTATCTTCACCTTATATTAGGTATTTTTGTTAGTTTTTTATTTTTATTTTTATTTATTTATTTTTTTGAGACGGAGTCTGGCTCTGTCGCCCAGGCTGGAGTGCAGTGGTGTGATCTCGGCTCACTGCAAGCTCTGCCTCCCAGGTTCATGCCATTCTCCCGCCTCAGCCTCCCGAGTATCTGGGACTACAGGTGCATGCCACCACGCCCAGCTAATTTTTTGTTTTCGTATTTTTAGTAGAGATGGGGTTTCACCGTGTTAGCCAGGATGGTCTCGATCTCCTGACCTTGTGATCCACCTGCTCGGCCTCCCAAAGTGCTGGGATTATAGGCATGAGCCACCGCACCTGGCCTGTTTTTGTTTTTTAGGGAAGTCTACTGCCTTCCTGTCCTTATCCTCCCCTTTTGTGACAATTGCCTGTTAAATTTCTTGGCTTTTTTGTTTCTGCCTACCTGTTTATTCTCTTTTCTCTCTGGTAAGTACTTTCTTGAATGTAGGACACACTATAGCTGTTTTAGGTCCTGTAGTAATTGACACTACAGCAGCCAGTATTACTGGGACCTCTAGAAAGTGACCATGAAATGACCCAAAAGTTGTGTGACTGTTTATTTAAAAAATCCGTATAAGAATCCTGCACTGCCTCCTAATGAGCTTGTATTTTCACACCGCCACATGAACTTTCACATTTTTATTGCTTATTTATTAAATTTTAATAATTAATCCGTATGGATTTGAGATATAGATTTTGATAATTCTGGACTCCACTCTGGTAGCTCTACAGCAGCGTATACCTGTATTCTTATTGAACACCTACCAATAATAAGAAATCAACTTGGACACTTTACATTGGAGTCAATTCTGCTTTCCATCTTGGCTAACCTTCACAAACGTGTCTCAGAACCAGTGAGGAGGAAGAAATCTATGATTTTGTTGCAGGGTTTCATTAAGTATTTTCCAAGTAATATACCAGTTTTGAAGAAAGTATTAAGATTAAAAGAATACTATGGTCAAATTCCTTCAGAAAATGTTTATTTTGCCAGATGTGGCAGCTCATGCCTGTAATCCCAGCACTTTGGGAGGCCAAGGCGGGTGGATCACCTTAAGTCGGGAGTTCAAGACCAGCCTGGCCAAAATGGTGAAACCCGATCTCTACTAAAAATACAAAAATTAGCCAGGTGTAGTGGCAGGCGCCTATAATCCCAGCTACTCGGGAGGCTGAGGCAGGAGAATTATTAAACCCAGGAGGCGGAGATTGCTGTGAGCCGAGATCCAGCCATTGCACTCCAGCCTGGGCAACAAGAGCAAAACTCCGCCTCAAAGAAAAAAAAAAAAAAGAAAAGAAAAGAAAATGTTTACTTTTTTTCTTTACTACAAGAATTCTTAGAATCCTGAATGGGTTAGTAGACACTGTGAAGCAGAGAGAGAGGAGGTAGATGCTGCATAAAACAAATCTACTTGATTGTGGAATCTTTTCCTCACACAAAATTTTGTCAGACCAGGCACAAAACACACTTTCAAAAATTCCATTTCACTGCAAGTTCTCTGGTAAAATGAGAATAACCTCGGTCTAACGTGGAGGGGAGAATATAGTGTGTATACACTCATCACCATCTAATATGCCATACATTTTATTAATTTAGACATGTGATGAACTGAGTAGTGTTTCCCAAGAAGATATGCTGAATTCCTAATCCTGGTACCTGTGAATGTGACTTTATTTGGAAATATCGTCTTTGCATATGTAATCAAGTTAAGAATGAGGTCATTAGGGTGGACCTTAATACCAATGTGACTGGTAGAAGAAGGAGACTGAGACACAAAGGCAGATGCACACAAAGAAAACACAACATAGAGACACACAGGTAGAATGCCATGTGTAGACCGGGACAGAAATTGGAGTGATACATCTACAGATGAGGGAATGCCAAAGATTGTTTGCCTTCACCAAAAGCTAAAGAAGAGGTATATAATAGATTGACTCTGAGAGCTCTCAGATGGAATCTACAGCAACTGACACTCTGATTTCAGACTTCCAGCCTCCAGAACTGTGAGAGAATAAATTTCACTTGTTTTAAGCCACCCAGTTTGTGGTGCCCTAGAAAACTAATATAAATTTTTATACCAGGATGCAGGGGGTTCTGGAACCCCCTGCATCCTGGCATAATAACGTGGAAGTGGCTTTGGAATTGGGTAATGGGTAGAGGCTGGAAGAGATTTGAGTCATTTAATAGGAAGAGCCTAGACTGCTTTGAAAAGACTGTTGATAGAAATATGTATGTTAGAGGTCCTTCTAGTGAGGTCTCCGATGAAAATGAGAGCATGTATTGGAAACTGGAGGATAGGCCATCTTTGTCACAAAGTAGCAGAGAGCTTGGCTGAATTATTTCTACTTTGGAGAGGAACATAAACCAGTTAGTGATAAACTTAGATATTTAGTTGAGGATATTTATAAGCAAAGTGTGCAAAGTACAGCCTAATTTCTCTTTGCTGCTTATAGTAAATGAAAGAGACAAGAAATAAACTAAAGTAGTTCTGCTTCAAGACTGTAACAGGTTAATACATGATATTCATCATTTATTGTATATGTCCTTCTCTCTACTAGAATGTAACCACATAAGGGCAGGAATGTTAGTCTGTTCTGTTCACTGATATTTCCCAAATGCCCTGACACTCATAGATGATCAATATGGGTTGAGAAATGAAGGAAACTAATGCATTACGCTGAAATTCTTACATTTAGCCCACCAATTTTTATGCCTAAATTTTCCAAGTGATTTATAAAATTTTATATTTAATATAATTCTTGAAATTAGAAAAATAATTTTTAGTCTCTAAAAACAATTTACATGACTGTAAGTATATTGTGTTTACAATAGATATACTAATATAAAATAAGAAATTAAAATTGAACTAGTGATGGTACTTGAAACAGAAACTCTCACTTAACTTCCTTGAAGAACATTTAAAAGTTTCAGAAAAAGAAAGAACAGGGAGATGATACAAATTTGAGTCCACCTATGAAATTGGTTCTCAAGTAAGATCTTAGCATTTATTCCTAGGATAAGATTTGGTAATAGCTGGGTTGACATTAATGGCATAAATCCTATAAACAGTAATAGCAAATGAAGATCCAAGCTTCCATAGAATATATTAATGTCATAAAAAAATGATGACTGTCTTTATTCTTAAGTTAATCAAACTGCCACCCAAATCCTCATTGTAAAAAAAATGCTGGCCAGGCACGGTGGCTCATGCCTGTAATCCCAGCACTTTGGGAGGGCGAGGTGGGCGGATCAGGAGGTCAGGAGTTTGAGACCATCCTGGCCAACATGGTGAAAACCTGTATCTACTAAAAATACAAAAATTAGCTGGGTGTGGTGGCGTGTGCCTGTAATCCTAGCTACTGGGGAGGCTGAGGCAGGAGAATCGCTTGAACCCAGGAGGCGGAGGTTGCAGTGAGCTGAGATTGCACCACTGCACTCCAGCCTGACCACAGGGGGAGACTCTGTCTCAAAAAAATAAAAAAAAAAAATGAAAAAAAGCTCTATAAAATGACATAAACTTTACATGAACAATTCAATATGTTAGGCAATGAAAACAATAATCATATTGACTCCCCCACCCCCATTATCTCCTCAGTAACCTTCATACGTGGCTATACCTACTCTTTTAAGAATTGCTGACACTCTGCTATCAATTAGTTTAAAATTTTCTCTTCTTGTAGTATTTGCATATACCTGACTTTCTTTCAAGAGAGATCTTTAATTTACACTAGTCATTCAATAGAAAGATATTTTATAGATATACAAAAGCTAACAATTATTACTTTAATTCATATGAAAATATGTATATCTAGGAAATATTTACATTCCTCAAATTTATAAGTATAGTTCTTTTTAAAAAATTGTTTTGGAAATACCAGGGAACACCTTAATGCTTAACGCACACAAAAGATTTCAAACACCCATCTGTAGCTTCTAGTTTCCTACGTTACTAAGACTTTCAAATTAATCACTTTATATATCTCTGGTGTAGAATCACTCTTTACTGTTTTTGCTGCCTTATTCAGTACCACTTATAAGTACTGTTTTGTTAAAGCTCTTCAATTGTAACTCTCTAATTTCTCTGCCTTCTTTCCCCTCCTCTTCAGTACCTACAAATCATCATTCAAAGAGCAGTCTTCTCCCCAGATCTCTGCTTGGGCAATCAAACTTACTTACTCTTCAAGTTCTTGCATAAACATTAATCCATCTGCCATGCCTTCACCAACTCCTGCAGGTAGTATTATTCAGACCCTGTTTTCATTTTATGTTATTTTATCATTGGGGTACATCTCTATAAAATAGCTTACTGTATTTTGATTACATTTTGGTGTCTGCCTTCCCAGTGGAATGTGTGCTTGTAAAAGCAAGAACTGTGTATTTTTTACACACCTATCTCTAGTGATTGAACAAAACCTTACACAACTTCAGATCTTCAATAAATACTAAACAAATATACAAACACAAGAAGTTTAGGGAGAAGAAAAATCAAGTCAATTGCTATGTGTGCTGTTGCTATGTAAGTCAAAGTGTTATGGAAAATAGACTAACTTTTGTGAGCATTTTTATTTCTATGGGTGCAATTTCAGGGGTCTACTTTAATATGGTGAGGTATCATTGGCTGGACTGCAGGACAGAATGGTGCATGCTAGGCTTTGAAGTAATTTTCAGAGATCAATGTGGTTATTTTTATTTCTATAAAAGTTTCTCTGGATTTCTCATATTTATCAATGCTTTCCTTACTTAGCCAGTATTTTTAGTCTTTTCTCATAAGATTGTGGTTAGAGAATATGCATTTTTCTCTTCAGATAATACAAAATGAGTTATCCAGTAATAAGTGTTCAAAGCAAATCCTTCTACAATACTGACAGATTCACAAGATAGGGCAAATGAAAGGAATTTTAGACTTCTAAAAAATGTAACTAATACCAAGTTTACTTTTTGTCACTTTTTATTTTACTTTTCCAACGTAAAATTTTAAACACTCTAAAAAGTAGAGTGGTATAAAAACTCCCATGTATACAAGTAATTAACTTTAATAGTCATCAGTGTTTTCTCCTATCCTAATTATTTTAAAACAAAATAAAACATGAACCTACAAGCTATTTATTAGTAGTTTTATAGGACATTTAGGCTATTTTTCAAGAAGGAAAGTGAAGACATGCTGTGGCCCCTATTGCAGTGAGAATCAGAAAACCAGTGCCTGCAAAAGGTCCAAAGCAAAGTCCTGAGTGTTTGCTACATGCGAGTCAATATTCACGCTCTCATGGGCATGCATGTATTTTGAAGTCTGAGGGGAAGGAGAAAGGACTTGCCCTTAAACAGAAAATTATTGTCCTTTCTCTGGTGTGCTTTCTTTTTTTTCCCTGCTAGTGATTTATTGTCATCCTTTTACAAATTGGTGGTGACAATGATTACAGCAAAAGGCAACTGAGAATCCTAGTTCCTTCCACAGATTCCTATAAAAGTTGGATATTCCTCTGCCTTGGGTTCATTAACTAATGAAAGTTCTATTTATTTCAACTTCAAACAAATGTTTTATGCCTTTTATGTGCAAGACAAGGTCAATCATTTTTTATTACTCAATTATTCACTCATTCCTTCATTTATTGAACATTCATTGAACATACAGGGAAACATAGTTTCTCCCATGTTTCCCTAATTATAGACAGAGTTATAAATAAGCATTACTTTGAGAGAAATAAAAACTAAGTGTCATGAGATCTTCTATAAAAATACGTGGATGATTTACATGACCACCTGTTTGTGATCTGTCTCTCTAACCAGAAAATAAGTCAGGATGCCACTACAATAGTCTATCAGTAAGAATTAAACTATAGAAATAGCAGTGAAAGTGGCAAGGATATTGTGCCGGGTATGTTTTGGTGTGTTGAGCTTACCTGATCCTCCTGTCCTTAGTCTCTGCTGCTGAATATATGGACCTAGATGGCTAAACGTCACCCTTCTGCACCTCATGTGATAGGATTAAAGTGGGTAACTGAATGAAGGGAGTCCATCCAGAGGCCGAGACTTGCCCATTAGTTATTTTTTCATCTTACATAATTTGAACTAAGATAAAGAGGAAAATACATTATATATTGGTAGCAAGACAGAAACAAACTTATGGAGTTCAAGTGAGTTACATTAAAGTAAAACTTTAGAGGGAAGATTCAAGGATTTTATCTGCTATGATCTCCCAAGGCTGTCTTGAACAGAATAACTCACCTATTAGAGCCCTATTGATTTCTATTGAGTTAGTGCTTCCTATCCTGTTTGATTTCTCTATTCGGTTATTTAAAACCTTTATGCCATTCCCCACCTCAGTCTGCTCTTCTTGAGCCTTTTTAGGGAATTTCTGCTTTTTATAATCATAGGGCCTGATCTCGAATAGGTATTATTTGCTGAAACACTGTCCTACCTCTATTACTGTACTTAGCACTTTCATTCATTTTCATATGTTTTACATAGTAATCTATGAACTCTTTAACAACAGGAGGAGCTAATACTTCGTATTTTATTCCTACATCCAGCTTATACCTTGGGACATTATTGGGCTTGATAAATGTTTGTTAAAATAATAAATGAACAATGCATATGAGAGGTATCGAAGAGGTAGGATCTGGAGGAAATGACATTTGATTGGATCAAGGGAAGAGAAGAAAAGCTACAGATGATTCTGCAATTCAATTAATTTGCATTGTAATCTGCCTATCTGATTAGTTTCATTTAAATATGTACTAGGAAATTTTCTGTCTCTTAAAAATGTATAATAATCAACCACATATTAAAAATGAGTTATTAAGAATCTGTGAGTTTGCAAATTAATGAATTCAAATTATTTGGAGCTTAGTTCAACAAGAGTAGCAAAACAGCAATGTCTCTTTAGAAACAAAAGATAAGATTAGAGGATAGATGCTTGGATTCTTTTGAGACATGAGATGAAATTGGCAGAACACAGGGGTACAGCTTTTATTTATCTCTTAAGGAAGCAATACCTTTTGATAGAACTGTAAGTTGAGAACATGATCCACCCACTCTAAAACCATCCTGTGAGCAGATTAAAAGGGGCTAACGTTGATGATTGTCTGACATAATTATTTCATGCTACTTATAACTGGCTATTTTAAAATTTATTATTATTATTTTTAGAGACAAAGTCTCACTCTGTCACCTAGGCTGGAGAGCAGTGGTGCAATCACAGTTCACTGTAACCTGGAACTCCTGGGCTCAAGCAATCCTCCCACCTTGGCCTCCTGAGTAGCTGGAATTACAGGCAGATGCCACCATGCCCAGCTATTTAAAAAAGAAAATGTAGAGAGGGGATCTTGCTGTGTTACTCAGGCTGGTTTTGAACTCATAGCCTCAAGCAATCTTCTCACTTCAGCCTGTTACAGGCATGAGTCACCATGCCCAGCCATAACTGGCAAGATTTTAAAGTCAATATACTTTGTATATGCATAAAAGGGTTGTGAAGAAGATTAGCAGATAGGCAATTTGTGACATGCACTGTCCCTCTCTATGAACAGCTTTTAACAAAACTATTACATAACATTGATTATTCTAACAAGTTAATTGTAAAAGGCATGACTGGTTGCATGTCTCAAAAAATAATCATCTTAATTTCCTTAAACCGTGAATTAAATAGAAATGGCATGTAGAAGAGGCAATACAGGTTTTATTCTCTCTCTAGAATTTCATTACAGACATATTAGATATGAGAAGGAAATAAAAGTGTATACTTTTTTCTATGTTATTTTAGTGAGTCAAAATAATTTTCTGACTTTTCATAAATATATTGAATATGTTAATACATATTTTATAGAAATATTTTCTGTTCAAATCATTCATGGTGGAATAACAAATACAAAATTTAAATATACTTAACCACTGAAATCCTTTCTCTTTCTCTGTTTTTACCACTGTTTTGTTTTTTTCTTTTTTTTTACTCATTTAAATGAAGACACCTTTTGAAAACCCATTTGGTTGAAGTCTTAGTTATAGTATTGATTTTTTTAAGTGGCTTGTATCATTCAGGTTAGTTGGACATACTGGGAAAGTTTCCAGACATTGGCAGAAACCCAAACTGAACTTTCTTCCAAAAAGTCATGAAGAATTTCATTAATCTTTTAATAAAAAAAAAAAAAAGGTATATTTCTCATTTGTTCAACTCTAAGGCTATGTATTCCCAGGAGAACAAAAACAGCTAAACTATGGCATGATGCTTTTTATTTACATCAGCATTTGTACTTGAGAAAGTAAAATGTTAAGATTGTCTCTATAGTCAGTAATACAGGCCTGGTGAGCTCCAACCCTCATATGTTTTACATACATTGAATGCATATAAAATTATATATGCCTGTAATACTTTATAATGATCATCAATGTTCATATTGTTACTGAGTACAATGTTTTAAAATTCTTTCTCAATTGGCAAATAAAAATTACGTGGAAAGGGGAAAACTAATATTTACGAGTTTAAAACAATTTTCATTATTTCATTTCGTAAAATTAACATGAATAATGATGAATTCTGACCATTGCCTATTGTAGTTAGGATAAATTACTTGATAAGACAGAAAATACCAGAGAAGTAAAGTTAGAATTAAATACAGAGATGAATTCAGGCAAACTTTTATCATCAGTGTTACATAAGGCTTGATTCATTCACTGAATTTTCTAGATGTGAATGAACTTATGATATATTCTCTTAAACTACACATATGATTAAACTAATCATAGAACTGCTTCAGGAATGTCAAAATTAAGGGTTTTGGATAATAATTGATAAATCTCAGTATTTTCCTAAACTCATCAAAACCTTAATACATTTAAATATTTAGATTTAGTCAGAACTTTATGCAGGAGGGGAGGCAGAAAATGAAACAGTCCTTCCCACAATTTTGTCGGAGAGACTTCTTTCACAATTTTGAGTTTTTGGGTTTGATGTGAAAATAAAAGAATGGGAAAAGATTTTAGAGGAATAAGAAAAGAAGAAAAGAAGATGGGGGAGGAGAAGTAGATCCCAAAATATAGATGAAATATTATTCATTACTATCTCTCTTTGTTTTTGTTTGTTTGTTTGTTTTGAGATGTTGTTTTGATGTTGTTGCCCAGGCTGGAGTACAATGGCACCATCTCAGCTCATGGCAACCTCTGCCTCCCAGGTTCAAGTAATTCTTCTGCCTCAGCCTCCCGAGTAGCTGGGGTTACAGGCATGCATCACCACACCAGCTAATTTTGTATTTTTAGCAGAGACGAGGTTTCTCCATGTTGGTCAGGCGGGTCTCGAACTCCCGACCACAGGTGATCTGCCAGCCTCGGCCTCCCAAAGTGCTGGGATTATAGACGTGAGCCACTGCGCCCAGCTCATTACTCTCATTTTATAGCAAGGGATTTAACTAATTAATGGATAATATTTAGTATTTATTTCTAAATTTTAAAAAACGAGAATTCAAAAATTCTACATTATACATTTAAATTGCTCATCTATGAACATCACAGGGTGCTTCCAATTTTTAAATTTCTTTATAGACCTTAGAATGGTACATTTAAAAAATGTTGAATAAAGAGAAAATGGATTCTTTTTGATTTATGTGACTTTCATGTCAATTACTATACTCAACTTCCTTGTTAGAACTTGCACATCAGCAGGTAGTATGGGTTTCTGCTACATACCTTTCAATATATCTACTTAGAAACTGCCCTTTGAACCTCAACTTCTTGCTATCACATCAGTAAAGTGATTCACAATACAAACGGTTGCATTAACTATTCCAGGACTATGTAAGAATCCATTTTTATTGACATGCTATGTATCCATACACTCTCTCTGGAAAGTAAAGTGGAAGAGTTCATTGTCTCTGCAAATAATATCAGCCAAATAATTCAAAGTGTTGCTAGTAACTATCCTATTTTTTGTGTGCTGCTGGGGTGACATTGTGAACCTCTGATGTTCTCTAGGTAGCTGTCCTGCTGCTCATTCCAAATTTGTCAGGTTATTTGGCACCTGATCTGACCTTAATGTCTACGATGAACCGCTGAGCTATGAAGTGTTCTGATTTTTTGGATGCTTTGCCAAATTCCTTCCCCAACCCCTGCCACCTTTAAAATAACAAGGTCAATCACACAAAAGAAAGACGGCAGAGTTTCAGTTCCAATGATGCTGATTATCAGCATAACACATATGGTTCAGCATGACATCAACTTGTCCTTGAAGACTACGGCAAGTCCAGCTGTAATTGGCTAAGATAAAGCAATTATGAATGAAAGTGCCCATTTTCTAAAGATACTTTACCAACCATCTAAGAAGGCACATTTTAAAATCTGTCTTCAACGCTGTGATCACTGAATTAAAAAAAAATCACTTTTAAAGAAAACATTCATGTGAACTCACATTGGCCATATCCAAATAAATTCTGAATTAATGAAACCACATTCTTCAAAATCAATCAAATAAATTGCAGAGTTTTGCCATTTATTTGTTATGAATCAGCTGAGTTATGAATCAGTTGTAAAGATGGTAAAAATAAGCAACTATTTATGGACAATGGTATATAATGCTTCACACCCTAAGGATTCCTTTCTTACTATTTTGACCAAGCAGAATTCCAAAGAAGTGCTTTCTTATGAAATAATTTACACCTTCGTCTTTTTCTCATTACTTAAACCCTGCCTTTATCTTTTCTAATTTCTTGATAGTAATCCCCACTGTTCTCAAGGTACAAGTTTTATAATTTGGTCTTATATACACTCACTGAAAATACCCTCAATATTACCTGAACAGATCATGGTTTTACCTTAGACTTCACCCACTTTGGTGTAGAGTAACAAGCAAGCAAAATGATACCACAAAGTTCTGATCCCCTGTCCACCGGGGCAACATAGAGACATATTATGACTTCTAATGTATACAGAAACAAGATTAGGGCCGAGCGGGGTGGCTCAAGCCTGTAATCCCAGCACTTTGGGAAGCCGAGATGGGTGGATCACGAGGTCAGGAGTTTGAGACCAGCCTGGCTAAGATGGTGAAACCCCGTCTCTGCTAAAAATACAAAAAATTAGCTGGGCGGTGGCAGGTTCCTGTAATCCCAGCTACTCGGGAGGCTGAGGCAGGATAATTGCTTGAACCCGGGAGGCAGAGGTTGCAGTGAGCCGAGGTTGCACCACCGCACTCTAGTTCTGGGCAACAGAGCAAAACTCCAGGTCAAAAAAAAAAAAAAAAGAAAAGAAACAAGATTAGTACATAATATATACACGGCATGCAAGGAATAAAATTAGTAAATTGTACATGTATATAGTCTACAGTAAGTTATCCACATAGTAAGTAAATCTTCATTTGAGAACTTCTAAAGGCAGCTAGTAGGGTACAAGTTGTTTTTTATTCACCCAAAGAAACTTTTTACTGCAAGCCAGTCATAGGCATAATATTATACAACCTGAGTAACTATATTACAGAACTTTAAAGTGAAACAAATGTCAACCATCAGCTAACATTTTATACATGATGAGAATGATGCTCAGAGAGGTTAAATAAAACATCTGAAAGTATCAACAGCCAGTTGAATAAAAGAGGACTAGAATGTTGATGTTATTCTTTCCACAAAACTGTGGTTTATCTTTGTTTGGAATAGCTAATATAGACCTTTTTTATATCTATTCAGAAGATTATTGCCTTGGGAAAAAAAGAATATTAAAAATAGAGCTGGCAAATATATTTCCCTGTTTACAAGTTTTATCTATGTATCTACCTATGTATCTATCTCAATCTATAAATAGATAGATATAGGCCCAAATATGCCAACAGATCAGCAGATTTACAATTTAAAAATAGTTACCATTTTCAAAACCAAACTTTATGTTAGCATTATTTATTATCCCTATCTCATTTTTACAAATGTAACTCATGGAAGGGTTGAAATTTATTTATTTATTTATTTATTTTGAGATGGGGTCTCGCTGTGTCACCCATGCTGGAGCACAGCGGCGCGATCTCGGCTCACTGCAAGCTCCGCCTCCCAGGTTCATGCCATTCTCCTGCCACAGCCTCCCAAGTAGCTGGGACTACAGGAGCCCGCCACCACGCCCGGCTACCTTTTTATATTTTAGTAGAGTTGGGGTTTCACGGTGTTAGCCAGGATGGTATCGATCTCCTGACCTCGTGATCCACCCACCTCAGCCTCCCAAAGTTCTGGGATTACAGGCGTGAGCCACCGCACCCGGCAGGGTTGAAATTTAAAACAAAGATAATGTCTCCTCCTCCTAGTAGCAAATTTATTCTATAGTAATTAAAGGTAGAATAATTTGAATTAATATGTTGTTTGTGGGTCTTTGCACTTTTTAAGTCACAGAATTTATTCAGCTGATGAAGTCTTCAATAAGACACCAATACAATGCCAACATGATTCAGCAAAAATGTATGTAATTATTCAAACATGGAATGGTACCTTGAGTGAGGTAATTAATATTATACTGAATGATAGGGTATTTCAATTGCCTGAGATAATGGATTTTTAAAAAAATGTGTTGAATCATACATCCATTCTAATTAGGGTGAAGAAAAGTCAAAAGAATGTCAGATGAAAAGCATACTAAGGATATTATGAAAACATTATCTACTCTGTACATTTTTTTCTAATTTTTCTAAACAATCTTCCTTTGGTGCTTCTATTTTGCCCGCTTATTTTAACCTTTTATTTGTTACTGAAAGAATGTAATCTTCTTGAGGGTAGAGACCCTTATTTACCTTTTTATTCCCAGGCATAGTATGTGATCAACTTAGAGCTCAGTGCATATATGCTACATAAGTGAATGAATAAACGAAATAAATATATTATGCATTTACATGTGATGTTAGGTATTTTAAACTCTGTAGTTACTTTTAATAGACATCAGTGTTACCTAAACTTCACTGAGCATATGAATCACCTAGGACTTTTATTAAGAATACAGTTTCCCAGGATTCTTTCTTGAAGAGTTTTGGGTTTTGACTGGGAACCTGTAAGATTAAAACTGCCGCAAGGAAGATTTATGATCAGGTAGTTTGAAATAATCTAGATAATTCCATATTTAGATTGCATATTTCAAGAGCATTAAAAATATATTTAACTTAACCTTATATTGTTTATATTTTATGTGGAATAATTAATTATTCTCCCTAATTTTATGAGAAGATTTCACACAGCAAATCTCTACCCCCTATTTAGGGGTTATAGACATACAGGGGTTTAAACACATTCTACACTGCTTTACAAAACTCACAGCACATGAAGAAACAAACATTCAAAAATAAATTATAGGAGAGCCCAGAAGTAAATCCACATAAATACAATGAATTGACTTTTGACAAAGGAACAAAGGCAATACAATGGAGAAAACATAGTTTTTCAACAACTGATGCTGGAACAATTGGAATCTACATGTTAAAATATAAATCTAGACCCAGACCTAACACCCATCACAAAAGTTAACTTGAAATAGATCACAGATCTAAATGTAAAATGCAAAACTATGAAACTCCTAGAAGATAACATAGGAGAAAATCTAAGTGACCTAGGGTTTGAAGATAACTTTTGAGATACAACACTAAAGACACAAACTATTAATGTAATAATTGATAAGCTGGACTTCATTAAAATTAGAATCTGCCTCTCTGTGAAAGACAATGTCAACAGAATGAGAAACCACCGGCCAGGAGAAAACATTTACAAAAGACATATCTGCTAAAGGACTATTTTACAAAATATACAAAAAAACTCTTGAAACTCAACAGTAAGAAAATGAACAACCTGATTCAAAAATGGGCAAAGGATCTAAACAGACACCTCACCAAAGAAGATGGAAAACAGCATATGAAAAGATGCTCAACATCATGTATCATCAGGGAACTGCAAATTAAAACCATAATATGTTGCCACTAAACATCTATTAGAATGGCCAAAATCCAGAACACTGACAACACTAAATGCAGACAGGAATGTGGAGCAATGATTGGGAATTCATTGTTGGTGAGAATGCAAAAGGTTACATCCACTTTGGAAGACAGTTTGCCAGATTTTTTCAAAAATAAACACATTCATACCATATGATTCAACATTTCTCCTCCTTGAAGGTTACACAAATAGCTGAAAACTTATGTGCACACAAAAGCCTAAGCAAAAATGTTTATCTCAGTTAAATGTAGAAGCAATCAAGATATTCTTCAGAGGTGACTGGATAAGTAAATTGAGGTATATCCAGGCATTGCAATCTTTTTCGGTGCTAAAAAGAAGCAGCTATCAAGTCATTGAAAGACATGGAATAAACTTAAGTGCATATTACTAAATGGGGGAAGCAAATCTGGAAAGGCTACATACTGTATGATTCCAGCTATGACATTCTATGAAAAGCAAAACTATGAAGACAGTAAAAAAAATCATTGGTTTCCAGGAGTTAAGGGGAAGGGAGGAATAAGTAGGCGGAGCACAGGGGATTTTAGGCAGTGAAGCTACTCTGTAATACCACAGTGGAAGATAATATCATTTTACATCTGTCAACACCTATACAATATATAGTATGTGTTTCCAATCTCCTGGCAGTAGACCAGTACTCCTCTGTGGCCTGTTAGGAAGTGGGCCGCACAGCAGGAGATAAGCTGCAGGCCAACCAGCATCTCTGCCTGAGTTCCACCTCCTGTCAGATCAGCTGCTGCATTAGATTCTCATAGGAGTGCAAACCCTACTGTGAACTGCATATGCTAGGGATGTAGGTTGCATACTCCTTATGAGAATCTGATGATAAATATAATGCGTTTGGATCATCCTGAAACCATTCTCCTCCACCCCTGGTCCATGGAAACACTGTCTTCCACGAAACTGGTTCTTGGTGCCAAAAAGGTTAGGGACTGTTGATGCACAACACCAAGAATGAACCCAAAGGTAAACTGTGAACTTTGGATAATTATGCTATACCAACATAGTTTCACTGATTATAACAAATGCGTCACCTGGTGCAGGATGTTGATAGTAGGGGAGGCTGTTGGGAGTCGGGGAGGTCAGAAAGTAGAGCGTTAAGAACTCATTGATTTGATGGATCAATGGAGATGAAGCTCAATTTTGCTGTAAATCTAAAAGTGCTCTAAAAATAAATTCTATTAACAAATAAATTTTAATACAATGTGGAAAAGTCTGACACACTTTGAAGGTTCAAAGATAATCCACAGTTAGGTGGCTGGGTGAAAGAGCAAACAGGGTCTCTGATCACAGAGTTAGGACTCTGGGACTCTGTGATTTGCTGTACTTATAAATCTTCACCTAGACTTTACATTACAGAGTAACACCACCAACAACCAAATGCTAATTTTCTAATATTTCTTGTGACATTGGTAAGAATAGATGATGAAAATCAAATTGTGAGTACAATTTCCTTTTGTGCTTGATTTGATGGATTAATAGAGATGAAGGTAAACATTGTATTGGATTCACAAAGAAGGTAGGTCTCAGAAAATTCATTAGTAGTCTTCTTTTCCTAAGTTTATTTCTGTCTCCTTATTGGTCAGTCATTACAAAAGCAAACTGTACTCACTTTCTTAATGTTGGGTAAACAATGAATAGGATGTAAAAAAAAATCTTGATGGAAGAGCTGATGCTTTTAACAAAATTATGCTGCAGAGTGACCTATGAAATTTTAAGAAGCAGGGTTTTAAGAATGGTAAACATGATGAACAAGGTAAGATAAATGTCTGTCAGTCTTCAAGCAAGGTTGCCTACAGTGGAGGGGGAAGGCAGAAGCTATAATAATTTTCTGTTATAAACAAGTTTCTAATTTTTTTTTTTTTTTTGAAATAGGGTCTCACTCTGTCACCCAGGCTGGAGTGCAGTGGCACAATCTCAGCTCACTGCAGTCTCTACCTCTGGGCTCAAGCAATCCTCTCACCAAAGCCTCCTGAGTAGCTGGGACTACAGGTATGTGCCACCACACCCAGCTAATTTTACTTTTTGTAGAAATGAGGTCTCATCATTTTGCCCCAGGCTGGTCTTGAACCCCTGAGCTCAAGTGATCCTCCTGCCTCAGCCTTCCAAAGTGCTAGAAATACAGGTGTGAACCACTGCACCCAGGCTGAATAAGTGTTGTATGAGGATGTAGATACATTATTGCCTTTAATTTGTGCAACCAATCTGTATAAGCATTATCTCCACGTATACATGAGAATCATAATATCCAAAGATCACACTCCATAGGAGACAAAGCCAGATCTCTAAGGGCTATTTTTTTTTCAAACTTACTATGACTAATAACTCTTAATATGCCTGTGGGTCTTTGGAAAAGCAAGGTTTACAGTTTGCTAATATTTTAAATGCCCAGTGACATTTTTACCATCCACTTACTATAGTAGTCATTTCTAAAGGGGAAAAAGTAAGGAGGGGTACAAGGAAGATGGTGAGAAACCATCAAATCAAAATACAGTAAGCTACTTGAAATTCCACCATCTCCATATTTCCCTGTTTAAACATTGCGTTGTAATAAAGAGCTGAACCGCCCTACACTAAATTAGTTGCCTGCACTTCTTTATAACACGTCAAATGAGCTGCTTGGTTGCCTTATTTCTTAAGTATTAAACTCTTGAGGTAAGGGTCACTTGTATCCCGACCCTTGCACAAATCTACCACCACGGCTTTATTCCTAGTGCCTGGGATACTTTATAAATACATGTTGAATACAATAAAAAGATACGAAATTATGTAAGCAGTGTTGCTTTTTAAAATATTCATTCTGAGTGATACTTGCCCTGAAAACAGTTTCCAAATATACTGCCTTCACCTTTTCCACCTTTCACTAATTGTATGAGGTTGGTATTTCCAGCATTTAACTCAAAATGTAACTTGGGGTTGTTTAACCAACCATTTTGGGAATTGGACTTCACACTGAGAGGACTGAATCTAAGGTTAATATATCAAACTGAGGCTATAGCAGAATCCTCTTTCTTCTTATAGACAATCCATATTCTTCTTATGACCCTAGCAGAGAATAGATACCCAGCCAACTATTTGATTAAATCCTCTGTTCCCACCAAGAGTGAAGTCACTAACAAGCTGAGAGACCAGGCATGAGAGAAGAGCAGTCCCACCCCATGTCAAGGCATTCATAAGCTGGATCAATACAATCTTCAAAAGCACCCACAAAAATAAAAATAATGTTCTAACCTCATCCAAGGTCCCTCACCCCCTATAGCTAAAAAAAGGCAATATTCTACCACCCACAGAAGTAGCTTAATGTTCCCTGCCGCTGTGGAAAATGTTTTATTGGACAAATAGGCCACACCAGCTATTGGATTAAGTAGTATCTACAGAATCTCAAACCATCACACACAGGAAACTACAGGTGTTGGGCACAGAACAGACAGTGCCTACTATACTGATTTCTACAGTGCTCAAGGCAAAGGTAAAAAGAATGAAACGGCTGGAAAAAACAATACTAAGTCACTAGCATAAAGGAACAGGAAATCTCTTAAGCAAAGCTGCGAGGATAAAATCAAACTCCCAGACAAAAGTCCTCACAGGGAATTATTTAACTGGCTTTAACTGTCACCTTCAGAACTTCTTTACATCTTGAACTACCAGTTTTTATTTCAATTCCAACTCAGTCTTTCATGAAGGTTTTTAAAATTTGTTTCATTCTGATATAGCAAAGATTTCCCCCTTCCCCCTTCCCAGGCTGATCAAATAGAATACAATTTAAAAGCTATAGTGAGTCATGCTGTAACAAAAAAAGTAAAAAAAGTCACGACAGATGGTCCCTGACTTTCGATGGTTTGACTTATCAAATTTTCAGCTTCACGGTGAGTTTATCAAGATGTAATCCCATCCTAAATAGAGGAGCATCTGTAGTTGGTTAGAAATTTCCTTGCAAGAATATGCACAGGGGGTGTTTAAATCAATGTCTTAAGTCATGTTTGAATCACTCATCCTTTCTTTATCCAACTATCAATTGTGCGTATTGCATTATCCTTTTGAGATGCTCTTGAACTTCTTAATTTTTTTTCTAATTATGCCTTACTTTCCTCCACCTTTACAGTTTATTTTTTTCTTCTTTAAGAAACATATTACAGTACTCTCCTTTTCACTGATGCTCACTAGTATATTGTAATCATCTCCTATTGCATTAGTCCGTTCTCATGCTGCTATAAACAACTGCCTGAGACTGGGTAATTTACAAAGGAAAGAGGTTTAATTGACTCACAGTTCTCCATGGCTAGGGAGGCCTCAGGAAACTTACAATCATGGCAGAAGGGGAAGCAAAAACGTCCTTCTTTACATGATGGGAGGAAGGAGAAATGCCCAGCAAAAAGGGGAAAAGCCCCTTATAACCCCACCAGATCTTGTGAGAACTCACTCACTCACTATCATGAGAACAGCATGAGGGTAACTGCCCCTATGATTCAATTACCTCCCACTGGGTCTCTTCCATGACATGTGGGGATTATGGAAACTACAGTTCAAGATGAGATTCGGGTGGGGACACAGCCAAACCATATCATACCTATCATATGACAGTTTTTATATTATCTATGTTATATGAAAATTATAGGAGATAATTGTGTGAACTGAGCTCACACACTAGGTCCAACAGACCAGACTGGACAAACTAGAATGCAGTAACTTGTGCTAGTTTCCATGCAATCAAAATGAACTTTAAAATGAACCAGCTTTCCAAAAAAAAAAAAAAAAAACCAGGAAATTCACAGCAATCAATCAGAAGGGGCCTGGTTTACCTGAGCCAGCTGGTAAAAAAGAGGAAGTTCCTATTTTTTAACCCTGTAAGGAAACTTACTTTGTAATAACCAATCCGCTTTTTTATTCCTTGTTTCTGCTGCTTCAGCCCTTTTCTGCCTATAAAGCCCAACTTCTTTGCTCTGCTTATTAAAGCAGCTTTTCTACATCTTTGATGGGATGCTGCCTGATTCACAGATCACCAGTAAAGCCAATTAGATCTTTAAATTAAATTTGTTCAAATTTTTTTAACATTTAGAAAGGCTACAATTATCAAGATACAATGTAAGTTTTAGGAAATTTTACCAATTTTTTATTTCTTTTTTTTTAGACAGGGTTTCACTCTGTCACCCAGACAGACTGGAATGCAGGTGCACAATCATGGCTCACTGCAAGCTCACTGCAGCTTGAGCCTGGGCTCAAGCAATCCTCCCACCTCAGCTTCCCCAGTAGTTGGGTGGGACCACAGGTGTACATAACCATACCCAGATAATTTTTGTGTTTTTTGTAGAGATGGGGTTTTGCCATGTTGCTCAGGCTGGGCTTAAACTTTTGGACTCAAGCAATCCACCCACCTCGGCCTCCCAAAGTGCTAGGGTAACAGGCATGATTGTGTATATTTTAAAATGTGTATTTAAAAACTCATATAATAATTTATCTAATGTTTATAAAGATTCTTAGCACTTAAAACTCTTAATATTAGCAAATTGATATTTCCAATTCCCCACCCAACCTAGACATCTGGCTTGTGCCATTATTTTCTTTAGTTCTTAATGAAATGCATAGATGCTAGACAGAGAGTCACAGAATGCATTTTAATCTGTCAGTGAAGTATTATCTGGCAAAACGTAGTCTATTACATTGTTTCTATATCCTGAATATTTCTGGGAGGCATTTCGACAGATGAGAGAAAAGTCAGTGCTATACTATTCTATTTTTCACACAAAATACAAGTTTTAGTTTGCAGTTATCCTCTGAGTCTGGTTTAAAACACACACTTTCTAACTACAAATAAGCTGCATGTGATAAAGTTTTTAAATATATTTTTAAATTTTTTTGTTTGCTTTATAATTCAACGTAATACCAAATGGGGTTGGCATATAATGCAGAATGAAGGACTGAATGGAGCCAGAGAGTCAGTGGTCAACCATGACATAAAAATTGATCAAAGTCATTCAAAGTAGTCTGAATCATGAAATATGTACACACAGACTACTATGAGAATGTATTGTGTTAAGTGCTACAAGAACCAAAAAAAAAAAAAAAAAAGTATAAAACTCATTCTATGGGGAAGGACCATTATTTTTTCCATGCCATAATGTAGGATTATAGCCTAAACTATTAACTTCCAAATATGTTCTGGATTTAATGAAGATCAAATCTGTTTATGATTTTGACATTTTCCCCAATATCAACCTGACGTTCATCGTCAAATTCGGAAATTTCCACCTGAATGGTATTTTGGATATTTTTCTGTATCCCTTCTTTGATATTGCCTTTGCCCGCCCTGAGAATAAGATGATAATTAGCCTCTTGTAAACACAGAAAAACTGCATAATACATAATAACTCAAAGGAGAAAGCTTTTCAAATCTGTGGGGATGGGGGCTCTCTGACTTAGTCTGTTCTTGCTTTAGCAACTGTAATTGTGTATTCCATTCACATCCATATCATCAAAATGACAGAGGTGAATATTCTGGTTATAAGGAAAGAACTATAAACATGTATATGGATATGGAATTAATAGACCCACAGAGGTCATCACACCCTTGAGACAGAGATATTACTTTCAAATCATTACTACAGCAGACTTGCTTGGGGATAGGTTACACATCTAGCATTCAGCATAGAAAAAGTTACAGTGTGAAATATTTTCTGATTATTTGTTTCCCAGGGAAGTATTTTCCTCTGAATCTACCAATATGACTTCAGAAATAATTAAATTAATAGCTTTTCTATGCCTATTTTTTATTGTGATTAAAATATACATAAAATTTACTATTGTAACCATTTTAAGTATACTATTCAGTAGCATTAAGTACATTCACAGTGTTGTGCAACTATCACCAATATCCATTTCCAGAACTTTTCATGATCACAAACAGAAACTCTGTACTCATTAAACACATACTTATTTTTATGAATATTCACATGCACACTCAAACTACATTAAAGGACTGTTGAAGGTAAAACTATAAAAATTAAGCAATCCAAAGTAAAATTAACCACATGTGCTAATGTTCTTGGATTAGCATAGTACAAAGTGGTATAAAATTCTTTTTATGTTCCATTTAGGAAAAGAACACCAAGAATTTAAGCCCTTTGATCTTGATTCTACGGAGATTAACTATAGGGCTTTGGCTAAAATCACTATACGTGAGTAATTATTTCCCACAAAGCAATGCTTTTTTTTTTTTTTAACTTTAACTTAGTCTCAGCATAAAGAGGTTTTAGAAAACAAACAAACCCATTGGGAAAATTAGCTCTTAGAGAAACTAAAATACACTAGCAAACACAGGCAGTCACCATTTCTAATATAATGTGCTCATATAAATTCTATCAAAAAAGGCTCATCTTAAAACATATTGTTCCCTTTCCATAGAAATAGTGTTGTAATTGGGGAACTGTATTCCTGAGCAGGACTTGACATTGAATAAATCACAAATATGATCAACAAAATGTTATAAAACCAAAGCTATAAAAACTATAAACCTTCATAATCATTTAAAATAGAAAAATTATACTTTTATAGAATTTAGCAGCTAGAAGGGATTTCAGAATATTGCCAAGTTCAAGCCCATTGTTTTGTAGATGAAAAAAACAGATGTCTAGAAAAGATGAGTGACATTTCTTTTAATTTACCAAAGTAGCCTGTGGCAATAGGCACTAAAACTGAAGACTTCTTAATCTATTGTTCCACCCACATATTTCAACGCTTCTCTTATAAAATTTTAGAAAATATGACTGTGCTTTAATCTCACATTTATTATAAATATTGTAAAGCATATATCCACTATATAAAAATGTAGTTATCATATGACATATACAAAAGAGGTATATAGCTAATATTTTTTATATATTTGTATGAAATTCTTAAATTGGTTATTTACCTTTTTAGACTACTGACAGGATTTTAGTGGTATGATTGTAGTGACCCATTTCAGCTACAAGAGTTATCCAGAAACATTTGACCGGACCGTTGATTGTTCCTGTCAATAAAATTTCTCATAGACAGTAGAGATATTCTAAAACATTTAATTAGTTAATTATTATTATAGTGGTGGTTATTATGATTGTAAAATGACCATTTTATTATACTGACAGTTGAAGGTATCCGTAAGGATTTAAAGAGGAATAAAAAAAGTGAATTTGGATTTGACTGCATAACATATAGTCAGAACTATAGTCAAACACACACACACACACACACACACCAAGCAAGCTTTTAGAGAAAGACTTACTCCCATTCATTACCAAAGCACCTCAACCCTGCAAAAAAGAAAAGAAAAGAAAATGAGCTGTTTTAGGATTACATGTACAGAATGAGTGAAAGAGAGTTTTCCCCACAACCTGCATGATAATACTAATTAAAAACTAACTCAAGGCTTTTAAAATATTATTTAGAGAGAACCATATTTTTCCAAATCACAAACCATACATCCTTAACTAGAGATGGAACACAACAGGTGTTACCTAAGAATGTGGCAAGTAAGTGAATAAAAGCATTCAGAAATGAAACATATATGTTAATTGGGAGTGAGAGAAATGGAGAAATACAAAAAATGGTCTGCTGTATTTTGCTTGAATTGTGAACATATCCTTTCTTCCTGAGAAAACTAGCACCTCTGTTCACTTAAAAATGTTTACATCTACAAGCAAAATCTGCATAATTCCATGTGCTTATAAATATGTATGTGGAAGAGATTTTTATTAAATAAAGGCTGAATTAAAAATAAACTATGGAACACAAGTGATTTGACAAATGAAATATGTCTAAATGTTTTAGTTGGCTTTTGCATACAGCCTTGCAGAGTAACATTTAGGACATAACTTCAAGACAGAAGCCTTTGAATATATTTTGGCTTAAGCCAACTTTCCACGTGGATTTTCATGGAAAGAGCTAAATAAGTTAGTGAAGATAAACAATATAAACACATCACTTGATGAATGAATGTGTATAATAACAAACTCAGAAGTGAATGACTGAACAGAGAAAAATGAGTGGTCACATCTCAGGGTATACAGGTCTCTTTCATCTTCTGGTTTTATACCTTCAAGATTGACAACTGATCTGAGAAGCCAAAGCTGACTTTGTCACTCCTGACCTTGAGACTTGAAACTGGAGCCAGCAACACATTCCTGCTGATCCTTGTCTTAATTTTGCAGTTGAAGTCTCCCTCCTCAATTGACAATCAATATTAAGTGCCTATTTATTGTGACTATCCTGGGTACTGGGGACAGTAAAAAAAAGATATAAAACAAGAACCCTGAACTAATGGAGCTTAATATCCACTTATAAAAAGAAGATATACAAAAATAAGCAACAGGTATATACTACTTAATATTGGGAGTCACCAATAAATTAGTGGTATACAAAAAGGGTTACTATCTAGAATATGTAAATTGTTTTATTAAATTGATAAACAAATCAACAAAAAAGCATGAACATAATGTATTGTCAGGGAATTCTTAATGTAATAAATTAAATGTCCAAAAACAAATGAAAAGAACTCAACTTTAGAAACAATGAGGAAAATGCACGTGAAAATGAGATAAATGTTCATTCGCAAGGTTGGAAAAATAATTACTAATATATCAAATGTTGAAACTGGTGATTGGTGTGTAAATTGGTAAAGTCTACTAGGAAGATAATGTGCAATATGTATCAAAATTAGAATTATGTAATTTTTTTGGCACAGTAATTCCAACTGTAAAAATTTAATCCTGAGAAATCATCACACGTAATATCAACATATGCTGACAAGGATGCTCACTGCTTTGCCATTTAAGTGGTAAAAAGTGTGAACTCAACTAAAGGTCCCACACGTAGGAGAGTGGCTAAACGTATGGTTTCTCTGTATTATGGAATACTTTGAGAATGTTAAAAAGGAAAAAAAACATAAGGTAGAAATGTTCGTATTATCATAAAATCACCTATCAGACATATGGCTACATGAATAAAATACATCACAGAACAATACATATGGTTATGTAAATTAATGTATCTGTAGCTTCCATACTGCATGCATATGTATATATGTAAATATATAGAAGGATGCCTGGAAAAATATATTCCAAACTATTGAAAATGGTTAGTCCTAGGAAGAGACTGAGTGGGAAAGGAAGTAAAGAGAGGCTTAAATGTTTTGTTTTGTATAATTCTGCACTGTCTGGAATTTTTTCTCGAGAATATATTCATGTAAACATGTCTTTTTTTAAGGCAAGCACGTGAACTATGACAGAAAACACACAGAGTTAATAAAGCATCGTCATCACAGTATTGGGGCAAGAATGAAAGACAGCTTGATGGATTGTTCAGCATGAGGAAAAACAGAAACTTACCATAGTAATTAGAAATTATGTATATGCCAGGAGTTTTTGAGAATGAAGTTAAAGTAACTGAGGAATATCAAGAAATGCACACCTTCTTTGCATTAAATTATGTAAGCCACTACTGGATATTGGGTTCTTGGGGGCATAAAACAGATATTGCAATTAAAATTAACTATTTAGAGAATACTTATTATTCCAGGGGAAGAAACCCAAGTGGATGAAAAAGGCTGAAGACATCAGGCCAGCAAAGGGTCTACTGCAGCTCTTGTGCAAAGCACATTTTCCTGGGTCTGAGAAACTCTGCTATTTATATTTTGAAAATTAAGGATGCAAACAAACGACTGATAACTAGAGATGGTGAATAAGCTCTCACTTCATGTTTGTCAGGTATCTTCTCCTGGTTTGCACTGCCTTGCATCACAATGTAAGGCAGTTTCAATGTTTATCTATTCCTTTGGTGCTCAGCAACCAGTGGGCATTAAGTGGATTGAAAGAGAAATCATGAGATTCTAACACCAGGTACGTGCTTACTGTGTGGCATCTGATACAGTTTGGATGTTTGCCCCCTCTAAATCTCACACTGAAATGTAATCCCCAATATTGGAGGTGGGACCTAATGGGAGATATGAATCATGGGGGCAGATCCCTTATGAATAGCTTAGCAGCATCTCCTTGGTGATAAGTGAGTTTTTGCTCAATTAGTTCACAAGAGGTCTGGTTGTTTAAAAGAATTTTAAATACATCTGTAATCCCAGCTCTTTAAAAGGCAGAGGGAGGTGGATCACTTGAGTACAGGCGTTCAAGACCAGCCTGGGCATGATGGCAAAATCCCATCTCCACAAAAAATACAAAAAAATTAGCTGAGTGTGGTGCTCATCTGTAGTCCCAGCTACTTGGAAGGCTGAGGTGGAGGGATCTCCCAGGAGGTTGCAATGAGCCGAGGTCCACCCACTGCACTACAGCCTGGGCAACAGAGCAAGACCTTGTCTCAAAGAAAAAAAACTAAAAAAGAATCTAGGATTTCCCTCTACTCTCTCTGGCTCCCTCTCTTGCCATGTGATGTGCTGGCTCCCCTTTTGCCTTCCACCATGATTGGAAGCTTCTTGGAAGCCCTCATGGGAAGCCAATTCCACCATTTTGCTTTCTGTATAGCCCGCAGAACTGTGAGCCAAAATTAAATCTTTTTGTTGTTTTTTAATGAATTGCCTATCCTCTGGTGTTTCTTTATAGCAATGCAAGAATGGGCCAATACAGTATCCATAAATGGCACTGGTTGTAACATCTGTCTAGAAGCAGTGAGGGGCAAGCCATTCTCAGTCGAGGCCACAAAAGAAAGTTACCAACTAGTTCACCAAATGGAGCTTCAGGCAACACACTGGAGACAGAGACCAGGCAAAGCAGTGGTCTTTGCGTGGTCTCTTCACGGAAAGCACAGAGCGCCACACAGACTGAGAAAGAAGACTCATTCCTGGGCCCAGGAGTAAGCATCATCAAGCAATCTGAAGGCTTATGTGACATAGTTAATAAAAAAAAATATGAGCCATATTTAAAACAAAGTTTAGATAAGAATGGCATGGTATTAGTATTGGATACATGAAAGCATCAGTGGAAGAAGGTTAATGCCATCCTGGATCAAAACTGAGACTCTAAGGTAGCTATATATATATGTGTGTGTGTGTGTGTATGTGTATATATATGTATATGTGTATATATGTATGTATACATATATGTACATATGTGTATATATGTATGTGTATATGTGTATGTATACATATATGTACACGTATATGTGTATATGTGTATGTATACATATATGTACACGTATATGTGTATATGTGTATGTATACATATATGTATATATACACACACACGCATATATATATATATATATATATATATATATATATATTTTTTTTTTTTTGAGATAGAGTCTCACTCTGTCACCCAGGCTAGAGTGCAGTGGCATGATCTTGGCTCACTGCAACCTCCGTATAGCCATATTTAAAGCAAGTTTTTTTTGCATGTTCACCAGGAGCTGGAAGTTAATATCAGAATGCTATTGAACATTCTCCTGCACCTTTTGCATCTGTTTTTCATTGTTAAATATAATAACAATGTATACATTTTAAATTTTATCTCACTGGATTGTCTGGGTTATCATTCTCCAATAATTATTTTGTTTTCATCATTAGCTCTCCAATGAAAGAATCCATCAGGATTATGACAGTGAGGCATCCTCTTCCTGACTATTCTAGTGAAGATCCAAGCAAATACACAGTAAAATTACTGAGAGGCAGCATTTTTTTACACACGTGTTTTACAATATTTTCACAACCCCCACAACCTTCTTGTTACAAATGACATTGCTACAAACTTACACCCTAAGGCCTGCCTTGGTAAACTCACAGGAAGATGAATGCAATGAGGAAAAGAAAACGCAATGGTAACTCCCAAGCCTGGAACTCATGTTAAAGTATTCCCTTGGAAATGATGATTCAGCAATAGAAGTTTGAACCAAACTGAATTGTAAGCTAATAATCGTCATCACCTATAATATCTTATTTGGCCTTCAATTACATCAACAATGAAAAACAGCAAACCAAAGAAAAATTAATGCCTCAGTACACACATTCTCTTCTGCTGAAGTGAGAAGCAAGATTCGTATAGGATTCATTTGTTTCCCTGAGTTGCTACAGAGCATGATAATTACTCATAAAACCATCAAGAGTTGCAAATGCCTAGATCTTGACTAAGATGATTATTTTTATTTTGAATACACTGAACATACTTTTATATTCTCATTTGACAAAAAAAGAGCTAATACCCTGATGGGTAAAAAACTAAACTTGTATAAACTTTAGGATACCCAAATCTAATTTTCTTTCCATGCTTTTCTGAGATTTGTTCTTCTTGATCATCCTTTAACTTTTATCACATGACACTTTCTTCCCTCTGATACCTCAAGTCACTTTTAATACAGTCAGAAGGAGGTTAGGCACGGTGACTAGGCTGGGAGCGGTGGCTCAAGCCTGTAATCTCAGCACTTTAGAAGGCCGAGGGTGGGTGGATCACTTGAGGTCAAGTGTTCGAGACCAGCCTGACCAACATGGTGAAACCCTGTCTCTACTAGAAATACAAAAAATAGCTGGGCATGATGGCACGGGCCTGTAATCCCAGATACTCAGGAGGCTGAGGCATGAGAATTTCTTGAACCCGGGAGGCGGAGGTTATAGTGAGCTGAGATCGTGCCACTGCACTCCAGCCTGGGCGACAGAGTGAGACTGTCTCAACAAATAAAAATAACAACAAAAAAATACAATCAGAAAGAGTCCTTGTACTCTACTGTTTCTTCCCCAGTAATTTTTCACATATCTCCTTCTTTACACAGAGCAATTGCATCAGAATGAGAGTGTTTTTGTGGTGGTGAGCAGTTGATTTGTCTTTGTATCCTCGGGGCCTGCCACATATTAGTATATGCCCAAAGTCTGTTAAATTGTTAAAATGAAAGCTGAAGTTAGTTTACTCAATATCCGTTGAGAGAAACAATTGTTATAAACATTATACATGGAGGTATATTTTCTATTCTTCATTAATTTTCAATTATCTTTCCCCCTCTGTATTGAGAGAAATAAAGATCTCTGTAATATTTAAAAGTCCACTTATTTAAAGTGCCGGTAGTATAGCTGGGTAGCTCAGTTGGTTACAGTGTCGTGCTACTAAAGTGCCAGCAATAATAATTGTATCATTAAATGTATTTACTGAGATCTAACCTATCTCATTTTTAAACATATGCATTCAAACATCGGGCATTAGAGCATATTATATGATCTTCTAGTTGTCCCCGACATTGATATAAAGAAATAGGGAGTTGAAAAAGGCGTGACTATACAACAATTAACTTAAAAAAATTAAACACTATACTGAATATTCATTTTATTTTCATTATAGGCTATATAGTTTGTGTTTTAGATTAGTGGACTGTAGAATCTATTTTAAAACATATAAAGTTGACTTTGAATTAAGGGAGCTTCCAAAACATTTTAAAATTCACATTCAACCCTTAAATACAATGCTATAACTCTAGCAACCAATAGCAGTTAACTATCTCCCAGGGAAGCTGCCCCATAAAATGGCATTATGAAAGCTTATATTCCATAGACATTTGTCATGTACGTGCAACAGCCTCTAATATTACCAGACTGCAAAAGATACTATACCTGGGTAAAAAATGGTAAAATAAAAACAGACTATTCTCTTGAGTCCTGAATGATTCTGCAGAGGACCTGGGACTCATGATTAATAACATTGTTTTATGATTTTTTCTGTTTTAGTTTTACATACTATTATTGAAAAGTTATATTATAGATTGAAATATAGGATTGTTTTACTTTGATATGAAGCCAGGTTTCAATGTCTGCCTGCAATTCAACATGGAAAATCATTTTGGTCAGCAATATTTGTAGACATAGCATGCAAAACAAACAAACAAACAAAAATCCCCCCCCCCAAAAAAAGTCCAGATTTGAAATCACACCAGAATTTCTATTCTGCCACTTACTTGTTATATGACCCTAGATTTAACATAGCTCATTTTTAAAAATATGCATCCAAATATCATGCATTAGAGTTTATGCTATGACCTTCCAGTTGTCCCCAGTATTGATATACACAAATAGGGAGTTTTAAAAATGTGACTATCCAATAATTAACTTCACAAAATTAAACATTTAAAAATTAAAATTAACAATTCATTTACCTCTCTGAATCTGTTTCCTCATTTAAATATGAGGGTAGCAGCCCATTCTTGTCATCCTGGAAGTGTTGTAAAGGGAATTCCATATGTTAAAGTAAGTGGAAGTGTTTTCCAAACTGGAAGAGACTACACAAATTTCCTATCATATGAGCTGGAGTGTGCAAGCTTTATAGGAAAAAGTAAAACATAAAGGCAAGGGGGAGTACTTTTCCGATTACCTACATGACAATTTTCCACATAAAAAAATTACTGCAATTCTAATAGAAATGTTACAGAAAGAATATATAGACTTTCTTAAATCACTTGGAAATGGATATTTTCTTGGTAGCACAATCCTGGGAAAGCTATTTATTATAGAAAGGAGAAATCAGGGAGGATATGAAGAAGAAGATGGATGGCATGAGAAAAGCTTGAAGGAAAAATACAGAATGTGAGCTAGAGCACCATCGTTCATGCCTCATATGGGAGGGATGAGCAAAGCCCCTTTGAACACAAAATAACGTTTTCGGTGGCACTAACCACAAAATGAAATAGCAGATAATAAAACTGTTCTTAGAGAGATTAAAATGACAAGGTCCATTTTGTAGCAAGTCTTTTTTACCTAAACTGAGTCAACTCTGGTTCATGCCAAATACAAGCTAAATAAATCATGCAGTAAAAGCACTGGTCGCCAATACAATTAAAGGGTGGGTCGAGAACAATGTGAACCCCACAGTTAAAAGATAAACATAAGGGTCATGTTATTGGAAAAGACATGAAAAATGTGATGAAAGAATACTGTTAAGGCGGACAAAATGTCGATATGAAATGTACAGGAAATTAAAAAGTAGACGTCTGAGAATTATTAATTCGCTGAGCAAAAGCAGCAGTCTATTTCTAATGTCTACCACATTATTTGTGGTGTAATTGCAGCACCACTAATCTGGTACTCTGCAATGGCACGACTGGAAGACTGGTCTTCTTTAAATTACTTTGATTTACTGGCAATGCAATAATTAAGGTAACAGAAGCACCCTCCTCAGTCTACAGACTCCAGAAAATTGTATTTCGCCAGGATGTGTCTTATGGGTTGATTCGGGAAAAGGAATTAAGTGGTAAAGGGTATTCTATTCACATCTATAAGCCAGGGAATATACATATTTAAGATAATGAAGAGTAGCCTACATATATATTTAAAGTTAGACTGAGAGGAATATGGAAATTGTATTATTAAATATTTTCAGAAATGTAGGTTTGTGGGAAAATCTGTCTCAATATCACACCTTGTTCATTCTTTCATGTAGGACTCCAACTATCTGCATACACATAAGTACAAACTAGTTGAAACAATTGTGAATTGGTATAACGGGGAAAGAGGAGTTTCCAGTATTTTGTCCCACAAAAGTAGAAAATTGAGCTAAAAAGGATCAAAGAGGAGAGCATTAGTCATTGAATTCATATTTCTAATTTTACGAGAGTGTGCCCGGTGGTTTCTTTGATGTAGTGGAATGAGTTTTGGATAGAGGACAATGCTGTGACCCCGTCTTCAACACATACTAGTCATGTGACATTGGGAAAAGTATCTAACTGCTCTAAATCTTAGTGCCGCTGTGTGCAAAATGAGAACAGTAATATTAATAACAATGAACTTATAGGGCTGCTGCAAGGATTAGAATAGGTTTAGAACATCAAATATGTTTTTCCTCAGAAAAACTCATGGCACATGATAGGTGCACAATAAATGTTTAGGGAGAATGTGGAGTGTGTGTGTGTGTGTGTGTGTGTGCATATGTGAGTAAAATCTTCTTCAAAATCATGTGTCCAGGCTACAACCTTGTTCTTTCAATTCTAAAACCCCTTTCCCCCACACAATGATAGTTTTCCTCTCTATTAGTGTTACGGTTTGGCTGTGTCCCCACCCAAATCTCATCTTCAATTGTAACTCTCACAATTCCCATGTGTCTTGGGAGGAACACAGTGGGAGGTAACTGAAGCATGGGGCAGGTCTTCCCAGTGCTGCTGTTCTTATGATAGTCAGTAAGTCTCATGAAATCTGATGGCTTTAAAAATGGGAGTTTCCTCGCATAAGATCTCTCTCTTGCTGCCCCATGTGAGAAGTGACTTTTGCCTTCTGCCATGATAGTGAGGTCTCCCAGGCACATGAAACTGTAAGTCCATCAAACCTCTTTCTTTTGTAAATTGCCCATCTTGGGTATGTCTTTATCAGCAGTGTGAAAATGGACAGATACAATCAGCAATTACTTTTTGTTTCTTAACAACATGACTAGTTAAATTAAAATTATTAGATAAATTGTGACATACAGTGCTTTAATACATTATAATACGGTATTTGGTAGTCATTAAAAATATAACGTCCACATGGGCCATTTTGCTTTTCATAGAAAAGGCATTGCTTCCTTGACCAGAGTCAGTAGAATATGATCGGTTGTCTAATAAACAGCCATTGATCACACACACACACACACACACACACAACACACACACAGGAAAACTCATGGAAAAAATAGACTTGGAACTCATTCCTCCTGATCCATCTATCAGCATCAGCACTGCATTCAGCATCTTCACCCAGCACAATTATTTAGCAATAGTATTAATTATAACAAAGTGCAGAACCTTGGCTGGAAGGAAAGAAAACTAATTTAGGAAAACATAGCCTTTGAGGAGACATCAAAGAAATAAAGTATATTCTGTCTAGAGGAGACAATATTCAAGCTGATGATATAATGACTACTTTTCTAATAAATATGTGGTCTTTTGAAATGTAAATAAACACCTGGATTTATACTGGGGTAGGAGTATTGGGGGTGAGTTATAAAGAAAGTGAGGTCTGCCCAAATTTGCAGTAGGTTGCCAAGGAAGGGCATCTCATTTTCTGGGAAGGCAATAAGATTGGGATAAATTCTCTCCTTTCAGGGAGAGTTTATTTTTGGGAATGAAGAAAGTAGATAGCCATGAACTAGATGACCTTCAAAGTCCCTCAAACTTTTTGATTGGACTCCACACCATGCCTCATATGAAGTAATCTATTCTGGCAGCATAGGATGCCCTAGACCTCAGCCTCATGGTAACTTACTTTGTCTGTTGATGGGAAAAGAAAAGCAGTCAGTAGCAGACATGGGATCATTAGCACTCTCCAGAGAAGACAAGGCTTTTTTTTTTTTTTTTTGGTGGTTTTGACTTTGTTTATTTTATTATCATTACTCTTTCCATTTCTCCAAAGGTAGGCTTACTGTTTAAAGCATCTCATATTTAAAACAACTAATCTTTCAAGAACCAAACGTTTAATCCTAGCAAAGTCAGCATCAACATGATTTTTTTTTCCAATTCTGATTAGAAAATTATTTGATCAACTGAGTATACTATGTATGGGTTTCATAGATAAGTCCATAGAGCCTGGGTCTTAAATGGCCTCACCATGTGGGTTCAAGGACACCACTCTCCAAAGACTGAGTAGTTTTTCAAACAACTTCAAAGATAAATACAAAACATGTATTTTTTGAGAATACAGGCACATACATCCATATAAATAAATAACTACAAGCCAGCTTTTTACTTGCTAAGATTTAGTGCATTTTCATTAAAAGAAAAGTAATGAATTTCAGTCTAAGAAAATTGCCTGGAATTATAAGTTCTTATCAATTTGTATGAGACACAACCCTCTAGGATTTAAACTCAGAAACTTTCTGCCAGCATTCCCAGGATTTAAACTCAGAAACTTTCTGCCAGCATTCTACATACTTCATGTCATGTACTCTGATTTAAGTTTTGTTTGTGCTCATATCTTATACAATTTTCTAAATATTGTCAACTAAGATTCCCCAAATTTCTTCTCCTAGTTCCTATTTGCATATAATTAGAAAGGAAAAACAGGGTAGAGTTTCCAAGAGTTACATCTTAGCTTTTATATTCATTTTGTCAAATTTTAGAAGAGAATTCCATGTTTGCACTGAAATGTATGTATGTATATGTGCGCATTTGAAAACCAAATGTATATAGTGTAGAGAGATATAATTCATTACAAGTAAACTTAATTTATGAAATAAAATTTATTATAAAATTTAAGAGCCAACTTATACATCTCCTCCCATGAGTAATGTTTCATCTTGAATTTAAGAGAGGAATCAATCTGCAAATGCTCATTGAGGGCCTGTGATACACAGTGCTGTGCTATGTGATATGAAAAGAATAATACGCATAAAACGATGAGTTAATCAATTCATTTTATTAATCCGTTGGGAGCATCTTCTATATACCAGACACTTTGCTGCTCATTGGGTGTATAGCAATAACTAGGACTAGTTACAACCCACCAAGAAGTTTATAATTCAGTTATTTAGAAAACTTATGGAAATGCAGGGAACAGTATAAATAGTAATTACGTAGTAAAAAGCTCAAGTAGTACTCAGGAGAATAGGGAATGTAGTTCTCCTTCTGCTCTAAAATTCTGGGGAGGCTTCACTAATCAGAGAAACTTATGCAAGGCTTTAAAAATGGGTTGATTTGTTCATGAGGCGAAAGAAGAACCTCCTCTATAAGAAAATTTCAAGTCATTAGGTATACGCTAGTGCATGGTCATGCCGCGGAGGCTAGAGTCAGTCAAGGGGGGAGCAAACTCTAGCTTTGCCAGGATGGTGGCGGTGGGTATAGAGAGAAGAGCAATGGGGATTCTGATCTTAATATAGCTGTTTCTTCTTCCTCCTTGACCTTCCTCTCCTTGCTATGGCTGGTAAGACTTCAAAGGGGTTATGGCGGTCAGGTAATAATGAATTCAAGTTGTGGGTGGGGGAAGAAGGTCCTGAGTAGAAGAAGAAGGGAATATGAGAAAATTATTGATTTTGTGTCCTTGTCAAAGTAATGCTTTAGCCAGGGAATGCTATGTGTTCACTATTTCTTCTTTCCACATTCCTTTGCAGCTAGATTGGAACCATAAAATGGCATTCTAGTCAATCTACTGGGAAAAAGTTTGCAGAGTAAAATGTCCAAGGAAACTTCCAGCCCTCTCTGGTCTCCCTTAGCAACCTTGGAAGCCAAGTGTTCCTGATTAAACAGCTACAAGATAGAGGAAGCATTTTCCACCAGGAGAAAATGTCTATTGTTTAAGTCACTGAGTGTTGGGGGGTTAATTTGTTTCCACAGCTTAAGGGCTTTCCTGACTAAGAGCAACATTGCTTCTGTGGTGAATTTGTTTACAAACTTCAGACGATTTTCACAAAGCTTGATTATTGTGGTTGAGAATAGACATGCTTTGTCATTTATGCTAATGCAGCATAAAAACTATGACCCTCAACTTCTAGCTTCTAAGCTTTTACTTTATATTTGTTTTATTTATTGTTCCATTTACTTGTAAATAAGCATATTAATTCATAACTACATTTCTCTGAAAAGTTTAAAGAGTTTTAGAACAGGGAATAACCTTCTAGTTTTTTTTTTTTTAAATAAGAGAGACAAGTAGCTTAATAGTAATTTTTAATAGTCATTAACTGGTTTTAACAGTCTAATATTTTTGTTCAGGGAAAAAGTTTGAATTCTGCAATAAAATTAAGAAAATTTTAATTGAAATAATAAAACAATCTCAGTTTATTATTTGGAGTATGCAAAGAAAAGCCCAGGGAATAAATATAGGCAGGTGTAGACAACCAAAAAATAAGAAAAAAATTTTTTTACTCTACGTAAAACAGAAATATTACATAAATGATTAATAAGTGCCTAAATACAGAGATGTGGGAAATTCTGGCAGAGTATCCTGTGAGACTTCTTATGTGGTGTCTCACTTGGAAGATGTTATGGTGAGACTAATCATGTGAGTCAGGAAAAAAAATACGCTTCTAAATTAAACATACATCTTGAGCTTTGTGCTGAGAAGAAACATTCATATTGGGATAGTACAAAGAGGCTGGACCTGCAATGAGAATGCCTGAATCCTTGACTGAACTCCACCATTAATTAAATTAACAACATTCACTGAGTCCAATAATCACAAAGTATCAAATTATTTCACTTCTTTCATTGATTAGAAAAAACATAAAATTATTGCCTTATTGGTTTTATAGCACTGTCTATAGTAATCCCTCGTTCCCATCTCTCTACCAGCAGCAGACTACCTGTCTTTCAAGTACAAGTATCATCTCTTCCATGAAACCTTTTCTAATTCCCCTCCTTTTCCCAGGAGAAATGGACTTTTCTCTCTTTTCTATTCCTACACTCTACTGTTCAGACATTTATCATTGCAATACAAATTGGCATCTTATTTCTTTGTATATTTGTTTCCCATTTCATTCTGTGAGTTTCTTGAGATCAGGGATCATATCTAGCTATTGTTGTATTACCAATCCCTAGTATAATCCATAGCACATAGAATATGTTCAGTAAATGTTTGTCAGGTGAAAGCATGAATGAATGTGTTTATGAAGATATTAGGAGTGAACAGGTAGGTGTGAAAGACAGACATCAATTTGCTAGTGGGACCTGAATGGAGGAGAAACTCTCAGATACAGCTAAAATTGCCAAAGCCTTCGAGCACACCCTTCTTGGATGTGTTCTGGCTCTTTGAATCCATTCTGGTCATGCCTGAATTGAAGTCGGGGACTGGATCTGCCTGAAACAGTTTCTTACTCTACACAATTCTGCTCATAGCACTTAATTAGTTTCTTCATAATTTTAATAGTTATTTGACAAAGGAAATCTGACCACTATGAAGCAACACAGGGAACTTAGTTTAGGCAGATGAAGCCTCCAGACGTGATAATTAATAGAGAAGACAGGGTAGGCTAAAGTTCTAATTCATTCCTCAAGGAGGGATTGTGTTCAGCTGGGACACATTCCTAGGTTAATTCACATCACAAACTGCACGTCACTGATAGCTTTCCAAATTGAAGTGAGGACTAAGTTTGCAGGGTTATCTTTTGGACACATGGGAGCCTGGTGAGATAAGGACAGGCTGTGAGGGAGGTTGAGAGTATTCTGATTGGGGGATTTCTGAGATGAAGCAGCAGAAGGCATCACGGTGTCTTTCATCACGGTATAGGACCACACTTTGAAAATCCCATTGTTCTAAGCAAATTCAAAACCAAGAAGTAAAACGTGAAATGGCAATATTCTCTTCTTACCATAAAACTAACCCATTTACCATACCTTATTATCCCTTTCTTAGATGCTGAAACTTTATTAAGAAAAATGCTCAAAATATCTTAAGTTGAAAAATGCTCAAGGTATCTTAAGTTGTATTAATGCCTCTTTACCTGAAATTGTGTGTATAAGACTATTTCTCCATTCTACTTCCATAGCTAGCTCAGTGGAACAGGCGTAAACATGCCTATGTAATTCCAATACCTCTAACTGTGATAAGAAACCTTACTTCATTAATTCTGTTTACATTTTAACCTTCATATTCATCACTTTTAAAAATGATACCCTATTGTCAAACTATTGCCTGACAAACTGTTTGCCAGAAAGTTGACCAGAAAATTTAACCTGAATTGAAGAACAGTCCAAGAAAATGAATATTAAACTAAGTAGAAGGCAAAATAACTAGGTAACCAATCTAAGCTTTAAAAACCAGTTGGGGCTGGGAGCAGTGGCTCATGCCTGTAATTCCAGAACTTTGGGAGGCTGAAGCAGATGGATCATCTGAGGTCAGGAGTTTGAGACCAGCCGGGACAACATGGTGAAACCCCATCTCTACTAAAAATATAAAAGTTAGCCTGGCATGGTGGCGTGTGCCTATAATCCCAGCTAGTTGGGGGGCTGAGGCAGGAGAACTGCCCGAATCCAGGAGGCAGAGGTTGCAGTGAGCCAAGATTGTGCCACTGCACTCCAGCCTGCGTGACAGAGCAAAGAGGAATGTCAATAGGAAAGATATAGTGTCAGGGTAAAAGAGTAAGAATCATGTATATAACCCTGTCCCTTTACCTGTGACTGTAACGCCTATTGCTGAAATCACTCTAAGTTGAGGGTCTATAGTTAATCTAAAACAGATGTGGGGAATTGATGCGATTTAGCCTACTTCTTTGTTAGTATGGTTTTTCTAGAGAGTTAGAGTGGAACATGGAGTGGAAGGGAAGGAGAAATGGGAGAGGTATGGCTGAGGAGTCTAGAGAGGCAGCAGAGCCAGTTGAGTTGAGGTATGTTAAACCTTTCCATTTCAGCCTAAGAACAAAGGAAAGCTTTGAGGGGCTTTTAAGAAATACACTGACCTGGTTACATTTGAGTTTTTCAAACATCACCATGGCTGCCACTCAAAATGGATCGGGATAGGGAAGAGGCAAGGGTGAAAGCCAGAAAAACAGATTTTTATTTCAATTGCAGGAGCCCTTTACATTCTTCCGACTTGGAAATTAATGAGAACGTAGTGCAAAAAGAACATTTGATGTTAGAACATATTTGAAGAATACAATGAAGTTGTGGGAAGCACACCGAAATGAAGAAAAACATCTAGTGAATCAGTTTGAAAAAGAGCCCATTCGAAAACCAGCCTATAAAATATAACCCTCAATATCTTTTAGATTTGTGCTGTTTTCCCACTAATCCGTAATTTATCTTAAATATCTCTCATTCTACTTAATTTATCATTTAAGAGAATATTTTTTGATATGTCTGTTCATTGTTCCTCCACATTCCAACTACGCAGATGTCTATCGCTGTCATCATTAGTCTGAACATCATTTAAGAGGCAGGCACCTTCAACAGTCATTGAGTATACATTTAAATAATATTAATTGTTCAAATCTTATCCATGCCGGACTTTACAATGGAGAAAGGAAGCTAAAGTGAGATTGGTCAACCTTGTAAAACATTATTTCCAACAATTTCCCTTGTCAAAACCAAAGTATCTTTGTTTGTTTAATTTATTGGGTTTATTCCAATGTATATGGTTCTATTTCTCAATATTATGTCTACCGTAACTAGTGTCCAAACTAATGCATAACTCCACAGGTTTATACATATCTATATATCTATAAAAGTAAAATGAAAAAAGTCTGTAAACATGTAGGAAGGATTGCCAGACAAAACAACAACACAGTTAAATATGAATCTCAGATAAATATGAATCATTTTTAGCATAAAAATATTTTTAAAATGGGCCAGGCATGGTGGTTTATGCCTGTAATCCCAGGACTTTGGGAGGCAGAGGCGGGCAGATCACTTGAGGTCGGTAGTTCAAGATCAGCCTGGCGAACGTAGTGAAACCCCATCTCTACTAAAAGTACAAAAATTGACCAGGTGTTGGTGGTGCATGCCTGCAATACCACCTACTCAGGAGACTGAGGCACAAGAATTGCTTGAGCCCGGGAGGTGGAGGTTGCAGTGAGCAGAGATCGTGTCATTGCACTCCAGCCTGGGTGACAGAGGGAGATTCTGTCATTAAAAAATAATACTAATAAAAAATGCATGAGACATATTAAACTTTCTTTATTGCTTATCTGAAATTCAAATCTAACTGGGCATCTTGAATTTTTATTTGCTAAATATGATAATCTTAATGTAACTGAAGTGTTTAACTGAGGTTTACTTTATAGTACAGGATTATATAATTTTTCATAATAGACATCTCCTTGGAAATTGGTTAAACATTTTAAATATATTTGAGCACCTAAATTTTAAATATATTTGAGCACCTAAAGTATATATCTCAGTTGAAAATGTTTTTACATGTTTTAATATCAATATGTAATATTTAAAATCTAGTTTAAATAATAGACCAGCATTAAAATGGTCTCTGTTCTCATTTATATTTTAGCCGAAGTTTTATTCTCAATATATACTAAATACATGTGGATCTGATCATAACACACAACTTCCCTCAGTTTTACCAGATACAAGTCCCAAGGAGACATCTCTCCTCGTATTCAATTTAAGCTCTATTTAGCATGATAGTGACATTATAAAGCTTTTGACTACTCTCTCCTTGGGGAATTTTCTTTTACGCTTTCTCATTGAGAACATTCTCTCCCATTTCTTAAGAGAAATATTGAAAGAGAAATTTGGTTCCAGAAAAAATATCCAATTCAGAAGCTATTTCTTATAGAAATATATACATAGATTAAGTTAGATAATTTTACGATGGAGCTGCTAACAGAGAAAGTAGTTATTTATCCCACGCCTTGTTTTGATAATGTGATTTATTAGAACAATATTGTGTATGACTGGATAAATGGAAATCAAGACATTGTATGAGTAAACATTTTGAATGTTTTCTGGATGTCTTTTTAGCAACATTGACAGGCTTCCTTGAGTCTCAGTCAGACTGATGGGTAGGCTTCATACTAAGACAGAGCCTGCAGAGTGTAGAGAGGGTAACAATAGTTATAGAGCTGTTCATGTTTTTCTATCATTCTGATTCATTCGCAGGACGTTAGAAGGAACGAAACCTTTAAAACCATCGAGTTCAATTATTTCCTTTAAAAAAACAACCAGTTTAAATACAGAGAAATACTTGATTTTTTTGAAATCATAACATAGGCAGGCAGAATCCAAACTTTCCAATCCCCAATCTACCACTTCCTCACTACTTCATGAATCTCATGGCCTCCTTCTAATCTGTAATGAAATATACACCAAGAGAAGAATGTCTACCTCTTGCCATATATAAGGCTTACTTGACAGTTAGCTTCCTGTGATTCCTTCATATGCTAAGGACCACTGCACCCAGAATACCAGGGGTGTCTTTAGGTGGGATAATAATTATTTTGGGTTGCGAGGATGAGTGTTGCTTCTATATTTTAATTTTCATAATACTTTATTTATATAATAAAAACTTGTAAGGCTTTAATCAGAAGTGTACCATGTTATAACATGATCCCTCAACATCCCTGCCTCAGGTAAGGATAAGGCATTTGATGAATCTGTAAGGTTACTGGAAGTTCACATCACAGCAGCACTATTAGTTATTGCTCTGAGACTTACATTCCACCAATTGAATTCAAAGCTTGGTGAGGACATGGCTGCTGATTTCTCAGAGCTTTGCCATTTTTCTCAATGCTGTAGTTTAGGGGATTTATTAGCAGGCATGTTGCAAGATCATCGTGTGGAGAGTTCATGATGAAGCTTTTCAATGGGAACTAGAGACTGAACCAAATTGACAATTTATAATGGCTCAAGAAAAGCCCAGGCCAGAGAGATTGCATCAGTACATGTCATAGAAAAGAAAGCAGCGACTCTAATATGAATTCTGCACATAACACAGGCAGAGTGCTCCTGGCATCAAGGCCAATAGAACACTGTAAATGTGTGTCCTATAACATCTACAGATCCAGTTAGTGTATCAATTCTTAGTTAAATTTTTGAAGCTCCACTAACATATTCTAGTGTACAGGTGTTGCAAAGGAATGAACCACTGAGACTACACTGTGAATCAGAACAAAGTTCAAGCTATACGAGGCAGCTTTCATAGCATCAGGTAATCTTGATTCTATGGCAGTGTATTAAACTCAGATGGTGGTGCCTAAGCAACCTGAGTATATTAATGTGTTTGATGGAGGCTTAGATCAATCAATCAATGAGGACTAAAAATTCAACAAATCTGAAGCACAGAGAAGCAGGTGCACATTTATAGCAGTTGTGGTTTACAGTATTTTCTTTTTTTTTTTCTTTTATAAAAGTGGTACATTCTACAACACTGTCACACTTTCTCATAAGAATCTTTGCTACAATTGTTTGGGCCCCCATGTATTCTCGAAGTTTACAATAACTACAGAGTTGTTTTTGGATACTGAATACTCATTGTGACTGTTTCTCAGAGAAGGTTCTAAGCATGAGAAAGGAAGCCAAAATCCTCATGGGCAGGAATAGAAACACTGCTAAGAATTAGAGCCATTTAATGACAGGAACTTGTATTCAAAACCCTGTGATTATTTTATGAAAGATGAAGCTAGAGTGGGTCCAGGAAATTGGAATTAGACCTTAAATTGCAAAGGAGAAAAGGTAAATACGTCTAAATATTTGATCACATGAGATTTTCTCAAACTGATTATGTATTTGTATTGCAATATAAACCATCAGACCCTTTGTAAAGTGTTTTACAAGAAGCTGAAAATTTGGGGAGGCCATGGAATCACTGTAATTTCAAGGGAGTACCGTCTTGACAAATATGACCTGAGTTAGGGCTCCTTTGGTTGAATGGTAACTGAAACCTTACTTGAACTGCTTGAAGCTAACAGGGAAATTTACTGGGAAGACGCTGTGAACAGGTGTGTTCCTGGGCCTCTGGAGCAGACTCAGGGTCTGGAGGAGTCCAGCAATCCTGAGAAATTCTCTCTCCATCTGTCACATGTGCTTCCCCTGCTCATCTGCTTACTTCTTCCTTCTCACTTGCTTTTCTCCGCAGGCATTTAGTAGAGAAGAACCTCCATTTCTAGCTGTATCTAGCTCTTCTCTCGATCCACAGGGCCAAGGAAGATGCTGTTACTTCAGCCCGGGACCAAAATGCACCCAAATTTGAAGTACTCCTAGGGGTCCTTAAGTATCACAACTCTTTCTAAGATGCACACGTACAATATCTTTTACAATTCTCTTTTTGGGATAGAAGTACTACTTTAATTCTGTTCCCATCTACACACAGCTAGAAGGGTTTAATCAAGTGTCTCTTTCAGTCTGCGAGCAATATTTATGATAAGTTGTCTTGGTGTTACAACAGTAGGAATAGAAATAAGACAGTTATGTTAGGGAGGTGTTCAATGCTGAGGATTTTATTACTCTGTAGTTTTTGTAATTTATCAGTACAGAACCTAGATTAGAGCTCACCTAGAATAGTTTTACAGAAATATAGAATTGCTTTGTGGAAATACTCTACTCTTGCTTTACTATCTTTTGTATCAATAAACTGGGGAGGAGGAAGAGGGACGGACTGAGGAGCATAAGTATTGACTTGAGGAAAGTTGACTTATTTAGGAACTTCATTCAATACATTATAAAAATTTGATCTCCTTGGTCACTGTTTTATTTTGAATGGATTTATATTCAAGCTTTTCATACTAAATAAATAATAAAATAAAACCTGACTTTCACAAGGCTTAATGTCCTTTTTTTCATTTTAAGTGTGGTAAAATGATAAGGAGAGTCATATTTACAGCTAAGACAAATTTGTATTTGAGTTATAGAGCCCTCCCTGATGTCATTAGACTAAATAAAAAACTTCCAATTTGCATAACTAGAAAAACAATCCAAAACAGCACGTAGCTGAGCAGAGTTTTATACCTAATGAATCCATGCAATAGGTGTCCCTATCCATGTAAATTACAATATAAAAAAATAAAGATACATGAGAATATGCATTTATCTTAATATTTTTGATAATTTATTATCAAGTATCATAATGATTTATTTACGTATTTTAATATTAATGGGGTTATTGCTACCATAAAAATATTCTGCTTGAATGTAGCAGAATAAACCTATGGAATCATAGACTTTTTCTTTTTTAATACAGAAGGTACTTGAGAAATCATGTAGAATAACTTTGCCATTTAATTGCTGGAGATAAGGCAGTTCAAGACTATTAACTGACTTTCTCAAGGTTATACAGTCTTTGCTCTTAGGTTTCAGTTATTACTTTGCCTAGTAGGAAATATATTTATAAATTACTTTGCACACAAATGTACCACTCTGAGGATGAAACTGGGTCTTATTTACACTAATATAGCATTATAAAAGCATTTTTTTGATGAAATACTTACATGGAACTTACTGAGCGTCAGATACTGTCCTAAGCATTTTATACAGGTGAACTCATTTAGTCATTATAGAAAACTTATGAGATAGGTATAATTATTATACCCATTTTGTTAATGGAGAAACTGAGACACAAAGTGGTTATGTGACTTGCTAAAGTCGCATTGCTAGTACAGAATTGAGCCAGGAACTGAAGTCAGGCATTCTAACTTCAGAAACCAGGCCCTTCAACACAATACCATGTTGCCTCCCTTAAAATTAAATAGTACTTCTTAACTATGATATGTGGTTGTCATACACTTAACGCCACTCAGATACAACCATCCTTCCTAAAACTATCATAGGTTCATCAAGTTGGAAGACATTGTGGTATCCTTAATTTTTTATCATATGAAAGGATCCCTTATAAGACATTAAAGGTAAATGTTTCTTCTATCTGTGGTCTACTTTCTAAAAGTATTGTAAAAAATCAATGAAATTATTTCTGGGCAGTGTTTAAACATCTGTATCTTAATATTGAAACTTGAATATCAGGTTATGATATTATATTCAAAGGATGCATTTCAAACCAAAGAACATTTTTATTTCTATGCCTGGTATTGATTTAAATGTTGCTAATTGAATGATAGTTTTATTCTCTCAGTAATTATCAAATTGCATTGTGTGCAAAGCAGTACAATTGTTTGATATTGTGTTTAAATATTAATGTTTGCTTCTAAATGATATTTCAAAATTGTTCATATTGCATTGACAATCTCAGTGATTAAAGTTTACATGAGCTGAGAACTTTATAAAATTCATATGTATGTATGTAAAGTATGTATGACATAGCCATTCCATTTAGACAATCCTCTTTTGAGTATCTAGCATGTGTCTGGCCCTATGTTCCATAATCATGTAGATCCACTTTTGGCTACATAGCTTTAATACATACAAAGATACACTAATAGAAGGTGGGCTTAGAAGCAAATACAATTTAGCACAAGTATAAAGTAGTACCATGTAAGAGAAGCGAGTTTACACAAATATTACACATTTTAATGCCAAATCAGGATTTTAAGCTCTTTTGGAGCAACAAGCTTAAAGCCTAGAATCCTTCACATAAAACTACGCTTTGAAGGAGAATTTACAAAGCAATTTTTTTATAGTTCTCCTGATTTTAGGAGAAAGTTTAGACCCAAAACGATTATATGTACATAATTAAGTGAATGGAAACATATATTGTATTTAGTTAACAATGCAAAATGTTTATATTTAAGGTACTAGAAATTACAGAGTATAGTAAATGACCAAAAGAAATGTATAGTTATGCACAACAAGATAATGAATTCAATCTTGAATGGTGATTCATAATTCATTTTCTAAGGTAGATTTCCCAAGACCGATCATTTAATTTTTCATGAAGTCTTTCTTACAGATCAAATAAATTTTATTCTTGGCTATAAATGTAGTTTAACTCAAATATCCAATTTTCATAAAGAGTCCCTATTACGAATAGCAATTGCCATTAAATGAATTATATTCTATAGGTATGATGATCTATTAGAATTTAAATTAACTGAATTTCAAGGGCCTCTGTTAAGTTCACACTATTGTTAGGGAAAGCCTGTCATCATTGTTTCAATTATACATCTCTCCTTTTTGTAATTTCTAACTAATTGATTTGAGATGCAATAAAAGCCAAATTTTAAAGACATGTCTGAGTCCAACTTGGATATCCTTGGAGGCTGTACTACAGTAGTGTTATTTTTGGTGAATGTAGGAATTAACTGGGATGTGTGTACCTGTGAGATTGTGTTTATGGTGTCATTGACAGTTGATCAATCTATAGTCTTATAGACACTGTAACTTTCTATGTATTGTCTTTATGAAATAATCTTTTGTTAAGTAAAACATCCTCCTTTATTCAAATCAGCATTCCACATACACTGAAACATACATTCATTTTGCATTCTGCTCCCGTCCTTTCTATTAATTGAAAAAAGTTTAAACGAAGTTCTAGAATGTTCCATCATCCACAAACCCACCTAGCAACTGCCTTAAATACAGTACCACAAATGAAAATGTATCCTTGCCAAATGCTAATTTATTTCCTCTGGTGTGATTCTATTTTTACATCAGACTCAAGCAGCTAGTCAAAGAAATTATCTCATTTCATAGGGAAGAAATTTTAATAGGTATCATTTAAAATAAAAAAAATTATTGAGGGGGATGAGAGGAAAAGGTAAAAGAAAAAAACTTTCAAGGAGATCAACAAGTAGCTTTCAGCTAGAAGTTCTGATATCCTATACACACCACATAGAGACAATAATAAACTGATACAGGAATTCTATCTGACAATATTTCAACACTAGAGAATATATTAATGTCAATATCTCCACAGGAGTTAGTTTATTTCAAACCACAAATGAAATTTAAACATTTCAGGGCTTGCTAATTCCAGTGCTTACAAGAGCTAAGTAGATAACATAATGGAACAAGGATAAAGTTGGGAGTTGGGGAGCTAAGAAAGGCATGTCTTCCCTAAAGGGCAGCCCAGGTCTCCTTGTTGTCCCTGAGAGACAATAGCCTTGAGGATGGGGACCCAGCCATCCCAACATCCCAGCTGAACTATTTTTCATCTTACCTGTCGGGTGAATGCAGCTACACAACTCCCACTACATGAGAATAGCACAAGAACTGCCAGTGAATCCACAAAGTCACTAAATTTCAGAGTATTTTGTTATGCAGCAATGCATAAATAATATCTGGGCAATTTACATTCATCAAAATCTTATCATTGTCTGTTTTTAAAAGGAGGCTATAACATGGCACAGATTGAGTTTTGCAAATATAAATGGTGGTGGATCTAAAAGATGAATTGGAACCTGGGTGAATGGACACTGAGAGACAAAAATAAGGCATCACTACATGGGTCCAAATAAGAGATTAAGATTTTTATTTTTATTTTTTATTTTAGACAGGGTCTCGCTCTGTTGCTCAGGCTGGAATGCAGCTGTGTGATCATGACTCACTGCATCCTTGACCTCCAGGGCCCAAGCAATCCTCCTACCTCAGCATACTGAGTAGCTGGGACTATAGTCAGGCACCACTATACCCGGCTAATTTTGTTTGTTTTTTGAGAGATGGGGTCTCCCTGTGTTGCCCAGGCTTGTCTCGAACTTCCAGGCTCAAACAATCCTTTCACCTTGGCCTCCCAAAGTGCTAAAATTACAGCATAAGCCACTGTACCAGGCCATATGACTATTTATGCGAGAGCAGGCATCAGCGAAACTTTTTCTGCAAATAGCCAATCAGTAAATATTTTAGGTTTTTCTGGTCATAAGGTCTCTGTTGCAAACGGTCAGCTCTGCCATTGTATCATGAAAACAGCCACAGAAACTATGTAAATGAGTGAGTACAGCTATTTTCCAATAAAACTTTATTTATAAAACAGTCATGGGGTTGTATCTTTATTGGCACAAAAGCAGAGGGAATAAAAATAGAAGACAACATTTTGCAGTTAGACTCAATGTGCTGTAGTCAGTGAAGAAAAGGAAAGAATCAACAATGACTCATGCTGCATATGACCAAGCAGATAATACTGGTGGTTACTGAGGCAGGAAATACAGAGGCAAAGCAGGTTTTGGGTGGGTCTGGTTTGGGGAGCTTGAGTTTGAAGTGGAAGACCTGGGAGAATGGCATACTTCTTCCTTGGATATGTAACTGTGGCAGACTAGATCTAGGAGGCATATATTTGGGGGTAATTATCATGCAGGTAGAAATTAAAGCCAAGAATAGAAGGGATCGATTTACCTTTCTGAGTTTCTTTTGCTTATTACAGTATCTGTCATATAGGAAGCACTCAAAACACTATAACAAAAATCATAAAAGTCAGCCATAATTCTGGTTTCAGTTGTATTATCACTAAGGGAGAGTGATAAATGAGAAAATAAGAGCTTTGAAAACAGGTCCCAGGAGGAAATTAATATTTAAGGGGTAAAGGCATAGAAGATAAATTAGCAGAAGAGACCAGAAACGATTGATAAAGGAGAAAATCCCACTAAGAATGTTTCCCTGGCAGAGAGGGGCCAAAAGGGCCAACGAGAGACAGCTTCTTCTCCCACCGAGAAGAAGGGAAAATGGAGAGTGAATTCTACACCAGCAACTGAGGTATCCAGGTTCCCTCACTGGGATTGACTAAGTGGTTGACGTGACCCACAGAGAGTGAGGAAAAGCAGGGTGGAGGGACAGCCCACCTGGGGGCCGGGACAAGGGGAGCTCCCAGCCCCAGCCAAGGAAGGCGGTGACTGACCATGCTACCCTGCCCGGGAAGCCATGCTTTTTCCATGGATCTGTGCAAGCCATGGGGCAGATCTCCTCATGAGCCCATGCCACTAGGACCTTGGGTCCCAAGCACAGAGCTGTGTAGATTCTCGGTGGCCGCTTGGCTGGAGACTGCTCAAGACTACTGAGTTCTCAGGGAGTGGGACGGCAGCCATCACTACAGCTCCAGTCTGGTAGTTTTCCGCCACTGGTGTCGCGGAAACTGGGCAGTTTGGACCCAGGAAGAATTCCCCATGGTGTACCACAGCAGCTGTGGCAGATTGTGGCCAGACTACCTCTTTAGTCTGGACCTGGATCCATCCCTTCTCACTGGGAAGGTCCTCCCTGCAAGAATTTCAGCAACTCCAGCCAGAGTTTTATGGACAGAACTCTGATCTTTCTGGGACGGAGCCCCTGTGGAAATGGGCTGCTGTGGTCTCCACGGATCAGCAGACTTGGTCTTTCCCCTGCTGGCTCTGAGAAATCCGGGCCGTCCAGATAAGTAGAAATCCCTGCAGCGCAGTGCACACCTTCCACCAATGAGCACCCAGAGTGTTTTGTTAAGTGGGTCCCTGATCCCGTGCCTCCTGACTGGGTGAGACCCCCAATCACCAGACACTTTGTACAGGAGTGTTCCCATCGGCATCAGGTCGGTACGTCTCTGGGACAAAGCTACCAGAGGAAGAATCAGGCAGCCATCTTTGCTGTTCTGCAGCCTCCACTGGTGACACCTCCAGGTGCAGGAGGGAACCAGGCAAATAGGGTCTGGAGTGGGACCCCCAGCAAACTGCAGCAGCCCAATAGAAGAGAGACCTGACTGTTAAAAGAAACAAACAGAAAGCAACAACAACAGCATCAACAAAAAAGTCCCCACAAAAACCCCATCCAAAGGTCAGCAGCCTCAAAGATCGAAGCTAGATAAACTCACGAAGACGAAAAAGAATCAATGAAAAAAATGCTGAAAACTCAAAAAGCCAGAGTGCCTCTTCTGCTCCAAATGATCACAACACCTCTTCAGCAATGGCACCGGATTGGGCTGAGGCTGAGATGGATGAATTTGCAGAAGTAGGCTTCAGAAGGTGAGTAATAATGAACTTCACTGAGCTAAAGGAGCATGTTCTAACCCAATGCAAAGAAGGTAAGAACCATGATAAAACATTACAGGAACTGTTAACCAGAATAGCCAGTTTAGAAAGAAACATAAATGACCTGATGGACTTGAAAAACACAACACGAGAACTTCACAATGCAACCACAAGTATCAAGAGCTGGGAAGACCAAGTGGAGAAAAGAATTTCAGAGCTCGAAGATTGTCTTGCTGAAATAAGACAAGCAGACAAGATTAGAGAAAAAAGAATGAAAGGGAAAGAACAAAACCTGAGAGAACTATGGAGTTATGTAAAAAGACAGAACCTACCATTGACTGGGGTACCTGAATGAGATGGGGAGAATGAAACCAAGTTGGAAAACATACTTCAGGATATCATCCAGGAGATCTTCCCCAATCTAGCAAGACAGGCCAACATTCAAATTCAGAAAATCCAGAGAACCCCAGTAAGAAACTCCCTGAGAAGAGCAACTCCAAGACACATAATCATCAATTTCTCCAAGATTGAAATGAAGGATTGTTAAGGGCAGCCAGGGAGAAAGGCCAGGTCACCTGCAAAGGAAAGTCCATCAGAATAACAGTGGAGCTCTCAACAGAAAACCTACAAGGCAGAAGAGATTGGGGGCCAATTTTAGACATTCTTAAAGAAAAGAATTTCCAATCCAGAAATTCATATCTGGCCAAACTAAGCTTCATAAGCAAAGGAGAAATTAAATCCTTTTCAGACAAGCAAATGCTGAAGGAATTCATCATCACCAGGCCTACCTTGCAAGAACTCCTGAAGGAAGCACTAAATATGAAAAGAAAAGCCTGTTACCAGCCACTATAAGAACACACTGAAGTACAAAGACCAATAACACTATGAAGCAACTACATCAACAAGTCTGCAAAATAACTAGCTAACATCATGATGACAGGATCAAATTATACATGACAATATTAACCTTAAGTGTAAATGGGCTAAATGCCCCAGTTAAAAGACACAGAATGGCAAGCTGCATAAAGAGTCAAGACCCATCAAAGTGTTGTATCCAAGAGACCCAGCTCATGTGCAAAGACAAACACAGGTTCAAAATAAAGGGATGGAGGAAAATTCATCAAGCAAATGGAAAGCAGAAAAAAGCACAAGCTGCAATCCTAGTTTCTGACAGAACAAACTTTAAACCAACAAAGATCAAAAAAGACAAAGAAGGGCATTACCTAACAGTAAAGGGCTCAATTCAACAGGAAGAGCTAACTATCCTAAATATATATTCACCCCATACAGAAGCACCCAGATTCATAAAACGAGTTCTTAGAGACCTATAAAAAGACTTAGACACCCAGACAACAATAGTGAGAGACTTTAACACCCCACTGTCAGTATTAGACAGATTATCGAGACAAAATTAACCAAGATATTCAGGACTTGAACTCACCTCTGGATCGAATGGACTTGATGAATATATACAGAACTCTCCACCCCAAAACAACAGAATATACATTGTTCTTGGTGCCACATGACACTTACTCTAAAATTGTTCACATAATTGGAAGTAAAACACTCTTCAGCAAATGCAAAAAAAACTGAAATAGTAACAGTCTCTTAGACCATAGTGCAATCAAATTAGAACTCAAGATTAAGATACTTACTCAGGCTGGGTGCAGTGGCTGACACCTGTAATCCCAGAACTTTGGGAGGCTGAGGCGGGTGGATCACGAGGTCAGGAGATCAAGATCATCCTGGCTAACATGGTGAAACCCCGTCTCTACTAAAAATACAAAAAATTAGCCAGGTGTGGTGGCGGGCGCCTATAGTCCCAGCTACTTGGGAGGCTAGGCAGGAGAATGGCGTGAACCCGGGAGGTGGAGCTGGCAGTGAGCCGAGATCGTGCCACTGCACTCTAGCCTAGGCAACAGAGCAAGACTCCATCTCAAAAAAAAAAAAAAAAAAAAAAAAAGAAAGACATTCAAAACCACACAACTACATGGAAATTGAACAATCTGCTCCTGAATGACTCCTGGGTAAATAATGAAATTAAGGCAGAAATCAAGAAGTTATTTGAAACCAATGAGAACAAAGAGACAAAATACCAGAATATCTGGGATGCAGCTAAAGCAGTGTTAAGAGGGAAATTTATGGCACTAATGCCCGCATCAAAAAGCAAGAAAGATCTCAAGTAAACATCCTAACATTACGACTGAAAGAATTAGAGAACCAAGAGGAAACAAACCACAAAGCTAGAAGAAGACAAGAAATAACCAAGATCAGAACAGAGCTAAAGGAGATAGAGACACAGAAAACCCTTAAAAAAAAAATCAACGAATCCAGGACCTGGTTTTGTAAAACAATTAATAAAATAGACTACTAGCTAGACAAATAAAGAAGAAAATGCAGAAGAATCAGCTAGACACAATCAGAAATGATAAGGGGAATATCACCACTGACCCCACATAAACACACACAACCATCAGAGATTAATATAAACACCTCTATGCACAACAACTAGAAAATCTAGAAGAAATGGATAAATTTCTGGACAATACACCCTCCCACAAGAGAACCAGGAAGAAGTTGAATCCCTGAATAGACCAATTACAAGTTCTGAAATTGAGGCAGTAAGAAATAGCCTACTAAACAAGAAAAGCCCAGGACTAGATACATTTTCAGATGAATTCTACCAGAGGTATATAGAGGAATTGGTACCATTTCTTCTGAAACTATTCCAACCAATTGAAAAGGAGAGACTCCTCCCTAATTCATTTTTATGGGTAAATAATGAAATTAAGATATCATCTGCCTTAATTAAGGTATCATCCTAATACCAAAACCTTGCAGAGATACATCAAAAAAACAAAACTTTAGGCTAGTATCCCTGATGAACATCGATGCAAAAATCATCAATAAAATACTGGCAAACTGAATCCAGCAGCACATCAGAAAGCTTCCCCGCCATGATCAAGTCAGCATCAAGGGATGCAAGGCTGGTTCAAAATACACAAATCAATAAAAGTAATTCATCACATAAACAGAACTAAAGACTAAAATCACGTTATTATCTCCTTAGACCCAGAAAAGGCCTTCGATAAAATTCAACATCCCTTTGTGTTAAAAACTCACAATAAACTAGGTATTGATGGAACATAACTCAAAATAATAAGATTTATAACAGGCAAAAGCTGGAAGCATTCCCCTTGTAAACCAGCACAACACAAGGATGCGCTCTCTGACCACTCTTATTCAACATAGTATTAGCAGTTCTGGCCAGGGCAATCAGGCAAGAGAAAGAAATAAAGGGGATTCAGATAGGAAGAGAGGAAGTCAACCTGTGTCTGTTTGCAGATGACATGATCCTATATCTAGAAAATCCCATCATCTCAGTCCAAGAGCTTCTTTAGCTGATTAGCAACTTCAGCAAAGTCTCAGCATACAAAATCAATGTGCAAAAGTCACTAGCATTCCAATACACCAACAATAGACAGGCAGAGAACCAAATCATAAATGAATTCCCATTCACAATTGCTACAAAGAGAATAAAATACCTAGGAATACAGCTAACAAGGGAAGCAAAGGACTTCTTCAAGAAGAACCACAAACCAGTGCTCAAGAAAATCAGATAGGAAAAAAAACATGGAAAAACATTCCATGCTCATGGATAGGACAAATCAATATTGTGAAAATGGCCACATTGCCCAAAGCAATTTATAGATTCAATGCTATTTCCATTAAACTACCATTGACATTTGTCACATAATTAGACAAAAAATTACTTTAAAATTGATATGGAACCAAAAAAGAGCCTGTCTACCCAAGAAATCCTAAGCCAAAAGAACAAAGCTGGAGGTATCACACTACCCAACTTCAAAACATACTACAAGGCTACAATAACCAAAACGGCATAGTATTGGTACAAAAACAGACATATAAACCAATGGAACAGAACAGAGAATACAGAAATAAGACTGCACATCTACAATCATCTAATCTTTAACAAACCTGACAGAAACAAGCAATGGGGAAAGGATTCCCTATTTAATAAACGGTGCAGGGAGAACTGGCTAGCCATATGCAGAAAATTGAAACTGGACCACTTCCTACTGACAAAGGTCTAATATCCAGAACCCACAAGGAATTTAAACAAATTTATAAGAAAAAAAACAACCCTATTAAAATGTGGTCAAAGGACATGAACAGACAAATCTCAAAAGAAGACATACATGCAGCCAATAAACGTGAAATAAAGCTCAACATCATTGATCATTAGAGAAATGCAAATCAAAGCCACAATGAGATCCCATCTCATGCCAGTCAGAATGGCTATTGTTACAAAGTCAAGAAATAATAGATGCTGGTGAGTCTATGGAGAAGTAGGAACACTTTTACACTGTTGGTGGGAATGTAAACTAATTCAATCATTGTGGAAGACAGTGTGGCGATTCCCCAAAGACCTGGAATCAGAAATACCATTTGACCCAGCAATCCCATTGCTGATTTATATACCCAAAGGAATATAAATCATTCTGTTTTAAAGATACATGCATTCATATGTTCACTGTAGCACTATTCACAATAGCAAAGACATGGAATCAACCCAAATGCTCATCAATGATAGACTGGATTAAAAAAATATGGTACATATATACCATGGAATACTATGCAGACATAAAAAGGAATGAGATCATATCCTTTGCAGGGACATAAATGGAGCTAGAAGCCATTATCCTCAGCAAACAAACAGGAACAGAAAACCAAGTGTTTTCTCAGGGAATAGATTTCTACATATGGCTAGCCAGCATGTTCTCACTTATAAGTGGGAGCTAAACAATGAGAACACATGGACACAGGGAGGGGAACAACACACATGGGGGCCTGTCAGGGGCTGGGGCCTGTCAGGGGCAGGGGCGGTGGCAGTGGGGCAAAGAGCATTAGGATAAATAGCTAATGCATGCTGGGCTTAATACCTAGGTGATGGGCTAATAGATGCAGCAAACCACCATGACACACATTTATCTATGTAAGAAACCTGCACATTCTGCACATGTACCCCAAAACTTATATAAAATAATAAAATATTGTTTCCCTGGACTAAGGGGTATATTTCATAAAAGAGGAGACAACTGGTGTCGAATTCTGTGGAAAGTTCAAATAGATTGACTTCTTAGACAAGCTCACTTTAGGCAACAATGTTATCTTGTATCACCTGGAGAAAATCAGTGTGAGAAGCAGGGTGGTGCTAGATTACAATACAAGCAGGTAAATGTAATGCCTTATCTCATGGTGGCAATCAAATCCCATTATTTGCCTGGCTGTTCCATGTTTGTTTGTTAGTTTGAGAGACAGGTCTGGCTGTGTTGCCCAGGCTGGACTCGAACAATTGAGTTCAGGTAATTCCCCCTCCTCAGCTTCCTAGGTACATCCTTTCAGGTTTACTTTACATACTGATTTCTCCACATTACCTCTTCTTTTAATCTACCAATATACCTCCTTTACCTTCTACTAAAGTCTTTCCTCTTGCCTGTGCTATGGATGATTCAGGCTGAGAAAAATCTATCCCTGGTCTCAGGGAATGGTCCAGATACAAGTCTGTAACCCAACCAGATCCTTGCTGGAGATGTTTTTCTGAAACCAGTGGAGAGAGCTCTGCTGCCCCTTTTACTTCCTCTACTCATAGTCAGGTTTATGTCTCTCGAACTGATCTAGCTCTTATGTATACGTCTCCAGCAGGACAAACTCTAGGAGAAACATATTAATGTGCCACATGGTACAATTGAGGGTAAACATGGAAACCATTTAACCTTGGTACAGTTTTCTTCATTAAACACAATAGCATTACTGGATGATTTTCTTATTGCTTGATGTCATCTGAAGTTTCACACTGCTGCCCTCAGCTCATTTGCTTTATTTCTAGAATTTTTTTTTTTTTTAACTGAGAGTGTTTCCTAGCTAGATTCATGACTATGGATAAGGTTCAAACTATTAGAGAGGCAAAGTTCCTGAGGGAAAGAGCCGGCTTCTCATAGTTCTTCATTATTTACATATTCTCCTGTATGTTTCTGAAGCACTTAACCCAATTTACATTTTAATGAGCTACCGTACTGTACTTACCAAATGCTTAGTGGGTCAATACTAGAGGTTCCATTTTAGGAATCTGGAACAAGGAATAATCAGAATGAAAATAACAAGAGCATCTGCAGAACTGGCATAACCAGAAAAAAAAATCTTCAAATTTCAATTAGGATTTCCCCCATACCCACTGTATTCTTGCACTGTTGTTTATTAGGTATGTTTCTCTAAATCAGACCACTATGCTTGCTTAAATATACGTATATTTAAAAGAAAATATACCACTTCCATAAATGGAAAACAATATCACTTGACAAAAAATAGACATTAAATTGAATACATCCATCTTTAAAAACAAGCTTTGTCCTGTACTCCCCAAAGATACTCCTGGACCTTCAGAAGAAAGCACTCCGCTTTTTGAAAAACACTGCTTGTGGCAACTGGGGTGGCACAGCATTATAAAAGGAAACAAAGCTTTAGACCAGGAAACCAGTTTTAGACCATATATGTTCTCATACTAGTTTTGCTTTTACCTGGATCCACTCTTCTCTTTCTATGCACAGAAATCTCTACTACCTCTTCATTACACATCACATTATGGTAAGTTAGTTATTTAATATCAGGTTTTTGCTCTAGAGTCTAAGCTCTCTGAGGATAGCGTATACCTATGTTTCCCTCCCTAATCACCGGCATCTAGCACCTGCACGTGGGAGGCATCTAGTGAATATTTATAGAATTAATGGATGGATGAACAGGTAAATTAACAAGTGAATGAAATAACTAACCCATCTGAGCCTTCATTTCCTCCTTTAATTAAGAAGAAAGTAATAAGTGCTTTTACATAATAATACATAACCAAGAGTTATTATATTAGATTACATATGTATGTCAAGTCCCTAGTATAGAATGTGGTCGAAATTGTAGCTATAAAGCATGGCACCCATTTCCAATAAGCAATCAGACTCAAAGGATCTTATGGAAAAGACAACTTAGCTCCATTTCTAGGTTCCATCAGCCTTCAATACTCAGCATTTCTAAATACACAAACCATTTCATTTCCCTTACCTTTGTACAGTCTGTGACACCTCTTGGAATGTCCTCACCCCTCTTCTAGCTTACAATTTTATATTTATATTGATACGGACAGGAGACAGGGAAATACTGGGTAGAGGATGGTGGTTCTCCAGCAAAGGCCCCACCCTCAAGCCTGGAATGGGAACAGGTCCTAAATGGGAACAGGTATTCCTGTTTTTGCGGCCAAATGTTGCCTTTTGGCCCACCACACCCCTGTATCCTGTATCCATATAAACTTCAAATCCCAGGCTCCATGGCAGGTGAGCAGAAGAGCAGAGGAACAGAAAGTCAGCATGGCAGAGAGAAGTGAAGAGAAGGAACGTCTGAACATCGAGAGGAGTTTGACTGTGGACAGTCTGATGGCTGTGGGATGGCCAAACTCCAGGGGAAGATCATCTTCCCACTCTATCCTCTTTCCAGCTCCCCATCTATCTCACTGAGACCCTTCTCCACCACTCACAAAACCCCTGCATTCACCATCCTTCAAGTGCATGTATAATTTGATTCTTCCTGGAAGATGGACAAGGTCAGGTACCAAGAAGGCACTGAGCTGGTTAACACTTAACTCATCTGTGGACAACAGAGCTAAAGGAACACTGTAACAAGCCCACTGGGGCTTTGGGAGTTGCAGGCATCCACCTGTAGATGCTACCATTGGGCCAGAGTCCAAAAGTGCTTGTCCTGGCTCCTACACCTGCCCGTCTGCATGCTCCCCAGCTCATAAGGGGTTTGAGCATGCAGCAACCAAACAGATGAGCAATACCCCTGTGGCATGTCTTGTGATGGGGGTCACAGAACTCTGCTGTTTTAATATCATAAATGTTCTGGGTTAGTTTGTGCTCTCTCAAAATTCATATATTCAAGTTCTAACCCCAAGGACCTCAGAATATGACTATATTTGGAGATAGGGGCTTTGAGGAGGTCATTCAAATTACATGGGGTCACTAGGTTGCGCCCTAATCCAGTATGACTGGTGTCTATAAAAGAGATTAGTAAACAGATACACAGAGGGAACACCATGTGAAGACAAAGCGAAGACTGCCATCTATATACCAAAGAGAAAGGCCTCAGAAGAAACCAACCCTGACAACACCTTAGTCTCTGATATCTAGCCTCCAGAAATGCTGGAAAATAAATTTCTATTGTTTAAGCCACCCAGACTATGGTGCTTTGTTATGGCTTCCCTAGAAAACTCATGCACTGCAAGTCCCAGATCAAAACCTTCCTCTGGGAAGGCTGCCTCTAGGTGGGAAATGTGTTCTACTGTCTTTTGGTCTTCAGTGCACTCTATTTCTGCCCACCCTGTAAGACTTGCTACCTTTCATTGCAATTATTTAGTTGCACAGTGACAGTCAGGCCAAACTTAACAATAAAGCCTGAGAACAAATTCCCAGATGAAGGAGGGTAAGCTATTTCAAGTTTGCTACTTCTGCATTATATCCTACATACTTTTATTATATTAAAAAATGTCATGTTTTCATTGTCTTTTTTTGGGGAGGGTGGGTGGGCGGGGGCATACAGAGTCTCACTCTTGCCGTCCAGGCTGGAGTGCAATGGTACAATCTTGGCTCACTGCAACCTCTGTCTCCCAGACTCAAGTGATTCTCTTGCTTCAGCCTCCTGAGTAGCTGGGATTACAGGCACGTGCCACCATGCCTGGCTAATTTTTGTATTTTTAGTACAGATGGGGTTTCACCATGTTGGTCAGGCTGGTCTCAAACTCCTGACCTCATGTTCCACCCCCTAGGCATCCCAAAGTGCTGGGATTACAGGCATGAGCCACTGCGCCCAGCCATCATTCTTTTATTGAGCAGCATTAATAAATGAAGTGAAAAAACCCCAATATATTTATTTTCAGTGAATAAATAACAGACCTGTAGACTGCACACATTTTTATTTTTTCTAATTTAGGCTTCGTGTTTTTTATACCCCTCAGCCTCTTCATTAGAATTTGAGCTCCTTGAGGACTTTAGTGTCTAATTCATCTCTTCAGCCCATCACATAGCACAGTCCCTGGAACCAAGTAGGTGCTCAAAGAATATTTATCGAATCTATCAATAAATGAGCAAATGATGTTTTAATGTCACATATTAACTGTGTATAAAGATAACACTTTTTTTTTTTTTTGAGACTGAGTCTGGCTCTGTCGCCCAGGCTGGAGTGCAGTGGTGCGATCTCGGCTCACTGCAAGCTCTGCCTCCCGGGTTCACGCCATTCTCCTGCCTCAGCCTCTCTGAGTAGCTGGGACTACAGGCGCCCGCCACCACGCCCGGCTAATTTTTTTTTTTGTATTTTTAGTAGAGACGGGGTTTCACCATGGTCTCAATCTCCTGACCTCGTGATCCGCCCGCCTCGGCCTCCCAAAGTGCTGGGATTACAAGCGTGAGCCACCACGCCTAGCCATAACACTTTATTTTTAAAAATTTATAAACTTCTTTATAATTAGGAAGAAAATTAGGTAAGTGGATTGAAGGAAGAATTTTACAAAATTTCATGCCACAGGCATGATCATTTTCACTTGACCTAGGCTATGGGCAAGGGAATGACTGTAGGGGTTTGAGGAGGGCCAGATATGATGGATCAGAAGCAGATGATGTACAGAATGTTAATATCTAGTCTAACCAGGTGACAGGCTGGTATGAATTTCACATTTTGAGTGAAGAACAGACTTATCTGGTAAAATCAGAGGTTGTTGTAGACATATTAAAACAATAAATATTTTCTAGTGGGAAGTACAGCTTATCTGTGCAGTGAAATAAAAAATAAATCCTTAACTTTGGAACTTTTGGCACTTAGTTCTCAACTGAGAATAATTGTGAAGTTTGTCAGTTCAGTCCTAATGGGTTATTTGTTGTTGTCACAGATTTACAAATTAGCCACATTCTGCTTAAAACTCTGGCTGAGAGCATCTGGAGTGGTACAATTTCATATGTCTTCAAAATTATTACTTTCCAAATCTATTCATAATTGGACTCATAAAAGGTATCTGAATTAGATAAAATCTAATATATAATGGTATCGTGCTGTGGTTAGTTCAGCCTTTGTTCCCAGAAAAGATTGACACCTTTCGGCTTCAGAGAAGATGAATTTTGGTAGACTCTAATCTAATTTTGCAAAGACTAGTGCATATAGAAATATTTGGGATTTAAAGGGATTAAATTACAACTAGCGAGGTAAGGATTTCAAAGGTGAACCTAGTTCTTGAATTAAAATAATCCTTGAGAAGCCAAGATTTTATTCATAACTGCTGATTCCAGAGCAACTGAGAATAGAATAGTAATCAAGATATTGCAAATACGGCTAGAAAAAGTTAGTCTAAGGTCAGATTTTCTAGAAGCAAATCATGAGATGGGAATTCACATGCAAATGTTTAATTGAGGAAATTTTCCCTTAGGTGGCAGCCATGGAGTGAAGGAGGCAAAGTAGGGAAGGAGAAAACGCCAAGCAAAGATGGAACTCAGGCGGAGTCTGCAGAGGGTGGGGTCTGCAGAGGGTGGGGTCAGCCTGATTCCGCAGGGGAACTCTGAAATGTAAGTTAAGCCTGGAGTTATCCTTATCCAAGGCAAGAATATCGGGGTGTACTTATACCTGACAATGGCTAAGGGTGGGGATTGGGGGTTGGTAGTTGAGAGTTAGAGAAAGGGCAATAAGGTACAACTAATTAACATCAACATACCATTGCATTCTTCTAGATTTTTTTCTGATGCTAAATCTGACCTTAAACCACCACTCAGAGTAGGTAGAAGCAAAGAATTATTTAATTTTGTGAACCTATCATCTAGTACATTATCTGGCACAAAATAGGTAATCAAAAACTTATACATAAATGAATGCTATCAGCAAACACACAAATCTTTCTTAGCCCATCCAACTTTTTTTTTCCACAAACAAAATGCTATTTATTCATTCAGTAAATACTCACTGAAGATCTCCTATAACTCTTATATGCCAGGCACTGGAATATGTCTTGGAGGTTTAGCATTGAACCAGACCAACAGGGTGTCTGTCTCCACAAAACACTCTCTATATCCAGGGAGGCAGATATTAGAAAATATATTGATATAAACAATTAATGTAATCTAGTAGTGATTAAGTGCTAAAAAAGAAAAGCATAGGGTGGGAGGATATAATGAGCAAGGACCTAACCTCATCTGGAAAGGTAGGAGGCTTTCAGAAAATCCTAATAGATTAACTCCCAATTTTCAAGATTCCAAGTGTTTCAAGATCTCAGGCAGCTCCTACTACACACAACTAGATAACAATGGCTAGAGTTTCCTTGAGGAAAGGAAAGAGACAACAAGGCACTTCATTTGAGGAGGAGTTGCACTCCTCATCACAGTAAGCACTCAGTAGCATTTCTGATTGAGTGGGAGAGCTTGAGGGTCCCAGGGCTTTGTGTAGTAATCCAGATTGTTCACAAAGGGAAGAAGGTCATCAGGAGATAGATGGAGGTACTTCTAGTTAAAATTTAGTCTATTCTATGCTATTTCTAGTCTTCTGAGCTCCTTCCTGAAACGGAGGTTACAAAATCACACAAAACAAATCCTTTGTGATCGAAGGACTGAAATTATAATGTTTGGGTGTCATGAAAAGTTTGCTATGCCTAGATTTATGTAATCTGGTTTGTGAAAACATTGTGAGTCAGCACATCAATTCTATTTTTTCTAAATCTGGGAAGCCTGCACAATGTTCTACAGAGAAGCTTAACCTGTGGAATGACTAGGGAAAAAATGCATAAAAACAACACATACGATGCCTAAAATGTGAAGGTAAATTAAATCACAACTTTCTTTTTGTTCCTGTTATCCTATGATGCACTGTAAAAAATTACAAAACATCTAATACTTATCTAATGAAAGATGAATAGAACTTTAAACCAATGCAACTGGAGACATGACAGTGGAATAATTTGTGTTCATGATGAAGGTTTCCTGTCTCTGAATTCCTTTTCTCACTCAGGTTGAGGACAGTCCTACTGTGCCACTTTACCAAGCCTTGGTTTTAGACTTGTACTCAGAAGTCTTCTATGGGTATCATTAACACTTTCCCCTACCCTAAAAACAGTCGGCCATATCACTGTAAGTTAAAGTTCCTTAAAACACAGATAAGTGTTAGAGTAAGTTTGACCTGGAAGTCTTCTGCCTTCAAGATTGACATTCTTTCCATTTTACCATTTTCCTTTTTTAAAAAGAAACCTTAGAAGTAATTTAATCCATTCTTCCCTATAAACAGAGTCTCTTCCACAATCCTGAAAGCAGTTGTCCTATTGTTTACTTAAGTACTTCCAGCTATGAGGATTTTAATACTAAAAAACATTTACTGCAATGTTGAATACCTCTAATTGTGAGATGGTCTGTTCTGAAATGAATTTCATCTCCCTGCAGCTCTCAGCTGCCCTCTACGCTAGGTATAGCGATTTTGTCTCCTACTCTACAAGAAAAATCTTCACATGTTTGAATAGACTTGTGTCTTCCCTCAATTTCCCTTTTGCTAGGGAAATATTCCTAGCTCCTCCAACTCTCAAATCTGTATCATTTTCATACATCCTCTGGACATATTTCAATACATCAATGTTTCTCTTAAAATGTGCTGTCCAAAATAGAATGCAATAATCAAACACTGTAAAGAGCCATACACTGGTAAAATGATGTGAGAACATTTTTTCATGGTTGCATCACAATTTGGGGCCATATTATTGTCTATAATAATAGCTTTTTAGATGAAATTCTATAATTGTGCAATTCATATTTTGAACTTTAAGCAATTTACAAAAACTTCTCTTTGTTAAATAATATATTGCTGATTCTAATGTAGTGCCATAGATCATTTCAAATCTCTATTACATCATCTACCTAAATTGTCCACTGCAATTAATTTTTTAAAAAAATTTTAATCACTGTGAGTACACAGTAGGTGTATATATTTATGGGGTATATGGGATGACTGATGCAATTTTGTAAGAGCTGCAAATTTAGAAATCATACCTTTAACCTCTCCTCTAACTCTGATGAAAATATGAAGCAGAATGTAGCAAATGCAGAAGCTTTGGTCAGTCCAAAGCACATCTCATTCAGGCTGGCATTCAAATTAACTGCCATAAGTTTAAATCCATTCCCTCCATTGTTAATAGTACATCTGAGTCTCCATAGCACACTATTGCCTAATCATATTCCACAATCTTATTCAATAACATGGGACATGTTATATGGTTCTCTAAAATAAAATATACAGTTTTTTAAATATCAACTCATTTTTCATTTAGAGAGAAGATTTGACTTATTCTTTATGAATTTGAATTTGTCTCTGATGTTTATTGAATTTTTCTAAAGCATTAAATATATCTATCAATAACCATTTTAAGACTTGCCCGTTGACCAATACTGATTTTCTGAATCTTCACCCATTGCATATGTGATATTAGTCACACAGAGCAGCATTTTCTCATCTCTTGTCTTCTTAAGATCAATTTATTTGCCACAATTGTACAAAGATAATTGCAGTGATTCCAATATTGCATTCAATACTATTAATGTGCATTATCAGAATATAATAAACATTCTCATAAAGCTATTCCTTCACACTGGAGACATATCTATAATTAATAATAATCACACTATTTAATGTTTATTGACTCCAAAAATGTGTTAATTGCTTCACGTGTACGGTTTCATTTAATCTACAGAATAACCCTGTGAGGCAGTTTTCCTATTGCTATCTTGTTTTCAAATGAATAATTTCAGCCTTATAAAAGTGAAGAACTTCAAGCGTTCACATATAAAAATGGAATAGCAGGGACTTGCATCCAGATATTTCTGAAACCAAAGTTCTTAATCACTGCATTGCAATGGGTAGATTTCTAGAAAAGAATTTGCTTTATCAAAGGACGTGTACATTAGACATTTTGATAGATACTAGAAATTGCTTTTTTTTGAAAGCATGGGGCAATTTATAAACACACAAATAATCTATGTTAGTATCCTCAAAAACGCTGGCTACTATTAACATTTTGTTTCTGTTAGTGGTATCTTTTTGTTTTGATTTGTATTTTCACTCACTTATGACTGAGCATACTTAAATATGTTTAGAAACTTTTTTTTATTTTTCATGAATTATTGTTCTTATATGTTGCCCTATTATATTCTTAATGAAATTTGTGTTCTTATTGATTTGTGGAAACTCTTTGTATATTAATAATATTAAGACATTGTATACTAAATGCACTGCAAACATTTCTTTCCATTCCTAAATTTTTGTTTTATTGTATTTAAAGTAACTTTCCTAATAAAATACTTGTTAAAACTTTTTGGAAATCACATCTTTAAACTTTTATTTTGCAGCTTGGGTTCTTCCTTTAGAGAGTTTTTTTTTCCCAGCTCAAAGTTATAAAAATAATTCTCATGTACTATTGCTAAGATTGTACCTTTAACCCAATCTTTGTAAAATTTCAATACAATTTTATATAGGCTGTAGAACATAGTAGTAAGAGGTCTTGTTCATAATCCAGAGGCATCAGGTTTTAACTTTAATAATCTTGATCACCTTGGGAAAGCTACTTAATGTCTCAGTGCCTTAGTATTTTTGCATTTAAAATGAGGATAATGATAGTACCTACCCTATAGGGATTTTGAAAGGTTTAAATGAATTAATACATGTAGTATACTTAAAAATGCCTGACTTATAGTAAGTATTCAAATGCTAGCTTCTAACTATTTTAAATTTATTTGGTATATATTGTTTTAGTAGGAATCCGAGTTTTTTTTCCAGAATGAGAAAGCAATTGTTCTTACATCCTTGATTAAATTTTGAACAATTTCTTCACTGATTCACTTTAATTATACTCTTAGATTCCATTTGTATAGTGATCTATTTCCAACATTTGTAACATTTATACCTCTAATCTTTACACCAATTTTTTATTTTGGTTTTGAACACATAAAGAAACTGAGGCTTGGAGAGCTTCTATGAAAATATAAAGTTAGCCAGATTATAAATGATTTGAAGTTTACACCCACATCTCCCAAAAATGGCTACATTCTTAGAAGTGGTCTTGCTTCTTCAAAGGATATGTACTTTAAAGATGATGTTTCCACCATATAAAACTTCCTTTTATTATAAAATACTTATGAATGGATTGTATTTTTAGTTGTTATATCTTTTCTTCTTTGACACATTCTTTCTGTAATGTAATATTATATTACTCATTTTTTTAGACTGCCACCCCACTATTTTGAGGGACACAGAGGCAGGAATCATGTCTGATTCATGTTTGTATCCCCAGTGCCAAGCAGTGCCCATTACGTAGTCAAAAATCAACACGTTTATAGAAAATAATTTCATTTTTAAAATAATGCACAGTCATGTTGCACCATTGTTCAAAATCCTACAATGTCTTGTGGCCTCTAATCAATTCCAAACCCTTGTCCTCTTTCATAGACGCCTTCGAGAATAGCTCCATGTAAATCATCCCTCCCACTAAAATCCAAAATAGTCCTTTACTTCAGGCATCTGGTTGATCTCGCCATCTCAGAATACCTATGTTAATGTCCGTTTCTTCCCCATTAATTATAGCTTTTATCATCAAAAGTTTCTTCATGAAATTTTCCTTCAGTTCTTGGAGCGCATTGATTTTTCTTTCTTCCTGAGCCAGCAGTTAGAATTGTTTAATTTTAGAGGTGCAAATGATCTTAGACTTGATCTAGGTTAAACCTTTCATTTAATAATGAGGAAATGAATGGCTAGCAAGGTTATGAAACTTTCCCTTAGAGTATTCTTAATGACTGTGGCTCACATTTTAGTTTTCAATTTGTATTTCTCTTTAATTCTGTACCAATGGGATTAAAAGCTCCTGTGAAGATAGAACTTGCAGTAGATTCAGCAATTTATTGAATAAATAATAATTAAGTGCCAACTAGGTGCCATGCAATATTCTAGAATTTAGAGATGCAAAACTACTAGAGAAATAAGTTTTGTTTTTATATAACTATAGTCTGTGGATGGTGCAGATATTAACTAAAATAATTACAAAATAACTATAGATTATTATATAATTACAATTGTGATAACTCTTATGAAGGAAACTAAATAATGTTATAGAAATAGACACCAGACTATTTAGTCCTGGCTGGAAGAGAAAGAAATAATTTCTTAAAGAAGTAACATTTCAACTGATACCTGAAGGATGAATACAAATTCCACAGGAAAATGGGAGAAAATTTCTTCATGAACAATGAAATTTAAGTTTCAAAAAATTGAGCCTGAAAGTCAGTTGGAATTTTACAGAAAAAGAGGAACCCAGGGTGGTTAGAGAAATCGAGTGAAGGGAAACAGAGGCAGGAAAATGATTAGGCAAGAAAATTATGTTAAACCCTATTGTGCAAAGTTTGTCATTGAAATTCTATCATTGAGGATTGAAAATTTTATATGAAGTGCTATAGAAATCTTTGGGAACATTATTACAGGGGAGTTATGCCATTATTTTTACATTAAAAACACTTGCTATGAGTTTTATATGTGTATATATATATATATATATTTGAGATGGAATTTCACTGTTGCCTAGGCTGGACTGCAATGGCACAATCTCGTTTCACCACAACCTCCACCTCCTGGGTTCAAGCGATTCTCCTGCCTCAGCCTCCCTAGTAGCTGGGATTACAGGCATGCGCCACCACACTCGGTTAATTTTGTATTTTTAGTAGAGAAGGGGTTTCTCCATGTTGTTCAGGCTGGTCTCAAACTCCCGACCTCAGGTGATCCGCCTGCCTTGGCCTCCCAAAGGGCTGAGATTACAGTCATGAGCCACTGCGCCTAGCCATATTTTTCTTTTTCTTAAAAGCATTAGGAAACATAAGCAAAATGGAAATGGGATACCATAACCTAGCCTTGGGGAAAGAAGCAGATAGTTTGGCTAATCTGACAGCTGTAGAGATAGAGAGGTATATAGGAATGCAAGAGGTTTGAGTAGATGGCATATATAGGAGTTGATATTTATAGGGACAAGGAGATGTAATAGATATTTCCTAGTTTTCCAATATTACCACTGGATGAGAGAAGATGTTATTTGTGACCTTCAGACAACTGAGGAATAAGGATATTCAAAATTTCAGACTTAGGCCCATAAAGTTAGAGAGGTTTGTAAGAAATCCAAGTGAACACATTATGTATTAATAGAAGATTGGTGATATAGTTGAAGGAACATAAACCTGAGTATTATTGGCATCATAATCAATGTTTATCTATGAAAACAAAGAAAATTAGCAGGAAAAGAATATCAGCTATAATCTTAATGAATATAGACATTTTGAGGTGAAGTAGAGGTAGAAAATACCAACAAAAGCGTCTGCCAAATAGCCATAAGGTGAGGGAAAAACCAATATACGATACTGTCAGGAAAGTCAAAAACAAATAGCATATCTGACATAGAGTTGAAACAAAAAAAAAGGTATGTTTTAATGATAAATGAATGAAACTATTCATCTATATTGAATGTTGCCAACAAGTCAATTAAGATGGGCTCGAAAAGCATTCATTGAATTTGACAATATGAAAATCAATGATGACCTAACAGGAGTGGTTTTGTCAATGTGGATAGAAGAAATGGGAGAGAAAGTATATCAAATTCAAGTTGGTTGAAAAATGAATGGGCTCCAACTTATAAAACTAACAAAAATTAGTACTCAGAATACTCAAAGAATGTCTACATATTAAGAATAAAACAAACATTATTCAACAGAAAACTAGAAAAAATATCAATAGGTAATTCATAAAACAGGAATCTTAATGCTAAAAACATAAGAAAAGATGTCCAATTAATAGTCAGAAAAATGTGACAGTGATACAAATACAATGAAATACATTGGTAGGCAGCTTCTAAGATGGCTTTAGATGATACCCACTCCTTGGTATTCATGCTCCTGTGAAACTCCAGCCCCTTGTATGTGGATGGACCTAGTAACTTGCTACTAATGAATAAAATATAAAAAACAGTATTGAGACATCTTTTTTCTGAGGTAAGTTTACCAAAAGGCTGTGACTATTCTCTTGCTCATGCTTTCTAACTCTCTTGCTTGCTTTGAATGAAACCAACTGCCATATTGTCAGCTGCCGTACAGAATAGTGCTTGTGGCAAAGAACTGAGGGAGGCCCCTTTCCAATAGCCAATGAGAATCTGAGACCCTCAGTATAACAGGCATTAGAGACTGAATCCTGGTAATAACACATGAGTAAGCCTGGGTGAATCTTCCCCGGTAGAACCTTCAGACAAGAGCCTAGCCCCGGCTAACAACTTAATTGCAGTGTATGAAATAACTTGAGGCAGACATATGTATTTAGGCCAAGCCTGGAATCGTAATCCACAGAAACTGTAAGATAAATGTTTCTGTTTTAAGTCATTACATTTTGGGAAAATTTGTTATGCAGTAATAAATAACAAATATAGAAACCATTTTATACTCTTCAAATAAACAAAAATCTAAAAGTCTGATTATAACAAGTATTATTTAAGTATATGGAGAATAAAACATGTCCATGTTCTGATGATAGGAGTTTAAATTTGTTTAACTTCTTTGAAAACTAATTTGACTATCTCTAGTAAAGTTGAAGATGCTGTACCCTCAGGCTACCAATCCCTCTTCTAAAGAAACACTTTTATGTGAGCAAAGAAATATAAATAAGCATGCACACTGAGGGTTGCTTATAAGAATGAAAAGCTGGGCAAACTAACTATCCATCAACATGTGAATGGATAAATAAATTTTGATACATTCATGTTTTAGAACACTAGTGGTAACATAAGCAAAGTAGATCTCCATGTATTAACATAAAGTACAAAAGTATACTAATACTTTGATATAATTTATGTAGATATAATAAAAGATATAAATTATACTTTTATATAGATATAAGATATAAATAATACTATATATTATTTATGAATAGATACAAATATTATAAACTATAAATATTAGGGTGGAAAGTTTATATATCTATCTTAAGACAATAGTCAACTCTGGAATGAAAGAATGAAATTAAATGAGATGAGATTTAGCCATATGTGTAATACAGTATTTCTTTGGGAGAAAAGGGCCTAAGAAAATTTCACAAAATATCAACATTAGTTAAACCTGGGGATGGTGGGCATATAGCTATGTGTTATATTATTCTCTTTGCTTTTCAGTATATTAAAGATATTACATAATATTTTAAACTTTGAGAATTTTGAATCAAAATCAGGTAAAGACAGTGTTTGTAGCAAACACTTTCAAGAAGTTTGATGGTGAAAAACAGGAAAATATTACAGATAGCTGAAGAATTGTGAAGTCAAGAAAGAAGTCATTGCTTTATTTTTTATTACGTTTTAAATAGAAAAAACTAGAATACGTGTGGATGATAATGAGAATAATTTGTGCTAACATAGACAAAGAAAGCTGAGCAAATAAATGGGAAAAATAAGCGGGAAACTTCTTCCCAAAAAGAAGTCCTTGGGAACATAAGAAGAAATGGAATTCTTCCCAGTGTGAGTTCTGAAATGAAATGTAAAATTACAGTCATTACCAGGGCATACATTTCTCCCACTATAATACAAGATGAAAAGATAAGATTGGTACAGATGCAGAAAAAATATTTTCAACTTAGGACTCTGTGACAAAATGAAAGTATGAGGCACATCCACAAAAATAGAGGGAACAGAAGGGACAGTTTGCAATCTGAGGATGGGAGAGAAGCTATGAAACAGTATTTGCAGAAAATGAGACTGAGAGCTCAATAGAGAAAAGTTGCAAAATTTCTGGGAAGTGTTGCAGAGACATTTGAATCTGTGGTGTTATCAATCTGCCTAATTATTTATGAAAGAAATGCTGGTAGCAGTAACTAATAGATTTTATTAAAATATAGTCTAGTAGTTTGAGAATATTGGGATAGTATTTTTGCTTAATGTGCTTTTATTGAAGTATTTAAATGCTGAGCCGAAGAAAATGGTGCATTGCATTTTGCCACAAACTCGGTTATCTAAGACAAATAGAAACTTTCATAATCTTAAAAATATTATGGGCCCGGCTCAGTGGCTCATGCTTGTAACTCAGCACTTTGAGAGGCTGGGGTGGGTGGATTGCTTGAGCTCAGGAGTTCAAGACCAGCCTGTGCAACATGAGGAAACCCTGTCTCAACAGAAAAATACAAAAAGTTATCCAGGTGCGGTGGCATTTGCCTATAGTCTCAGCTGCTTGGAGGATGAGGTGGGAGGATTTTTTGTGCCAAGGAGGTTGAGGCTGCTGTGAGCCATGATCGCACCACTGCACTCCAGCCTGGGTGACGGAGCAAGAGTTTGTCTCAAAAAATATATATACTTTATTGATTAAATGTATTGTGAATTTTCTTGGTAAATAAAAAAAATTCAAGATAAGTCTCAGAAAGGCTAAGTAGTATGAGAACCTGGCTAACACAACAGCAACAAACCAATCCTAGAGTTTTCCAAATTATCTAGGATAAAAAAAGTCAATTTTCATAATTTATCATTTTATCATTCAATAATTTCTTTATTTCTTTCCTGTTACTTTATGTGTGTTTTATTATTAGAGTATTAAGATTTGTCACTGAATACATTCTGCTGATCTATGTGATATTTGGATTTCCTGAAGGTAAGATTTAGGAAAGAAATCATCTAAGATAGCAAGGTGAAAAGTCAGAACAAAGTTAATTTTATTCTTAACTTGACTAAGGCTATAAGATGCAGCCGAAAGAATACTTGATAGAGTCACTAAGCTCAGTTTCTAGTCCTGGCACTATCTATTGTGGGCAAGTCCCTGAATTCCTCTGGATATCCTTGTCACAAAAGTAGTGAATTAAGTTAAATTATCTCCCACGTCTTACTATTTCTAAATTTCCTACTCTTCAGTTCAATAGAATTTGAGAAAGAAGAGTTCCAATAGACTATTTCCAGTTTTCTACTACACAGAGAGAAATATCCTCAACGCAGCCGGGGTGTGTGGAGGATTAACATCTCTTTGACATCACTGTCTTTGTACTCTCAATTCTTGCTTTAACTAGGTTGCTTCTTTTCAGGTTCAGAGACAGAATTTCGAAGCAAAAGTGAATAGAAGTAAAATAAGAGAAAAGTAAGGGGGGAACGTATGTGTATGTTCAATTGGGTGCCTTGATAGCACTGGGTGTCCCTTTGAGTTAGGGGATATAGAAAATGGAGATGGTGATGGACTGGAATGCTAGAGATTGGATAGAGATGAAAAAGAAAATGCAATAGTATTTGCAATTCTTAGCCCAAATTTGTTTTAACTAGCATTACTTGTATGCACTATTTAATTTATTAGAACAATTTAAAAAAATCAGAGGAGAGGATGTCAGGAAAATTATAAGTAGATGGCAAAAAAAAAAAAAAAAAAAAAAGGATTTCTAGGAGAGCACCAAGCAATTGGTTTTATAATTACCCCATTAATGTGTAATACTAACAATTGGCCTGACAGTCAGGAATTAAATGAAGTATGAGAAAAAGAATATTCTATGAAAACAGTAGTTCTATTTTGGTTCAGCTCTAATAATATTCCCTTTACAAAATATACCTCTGTTGAACAAGTGGAAAACTTTCCCTCAACTTTCACATAACTACGCTCCATTCTCATGTTGGAAAAAGACTGAATGATTAGGAAACTTTTCGAAAACATGTGTACTTTTAAAATGATAAATATAATTGAATACTAAAATGATAAATATAATTGAATACAACCTGCTTAGGCATTTGGCGATAGAAGGGTTTTCTTACATAACTTAGTTGATTGGATAACATATTTAGTGGGATGCAGAAGAAAAGAACTGCTTATCTGTGTCTTAGGATAATGTTAGACTCTTTGAAATACAAAGAATATTGAGAGATTTTCTGTATCTAGAAATCTCTTCCTTATTTAAGATTCATAATGTGAATAACAATAAACTTGACTTTACTGTGCTCCTCCGTTTTATTTTGCAAATAGATTCAGTGTTTGGTGCATGGCATCTACTTATAATTATTTCTAAATGCGGAGGGGAAGCTCTTGCTCGTCTTTGCATCCTGCATGTGTGATGTGAACACAAGCCCAGGAATGCTGGCAGGCTCTAGAAGCTGAAAAGGACAAGGTGAAATGTCTCTTCCAGAACCTCCAGAAGGCACAGTTCTGCTGATACTTTGAGTGTAACCCCCAGCAACAGGAACCTAATACAGATTTTGGTACTGGAAGTGGGGTGCTGCTGTCACAAATACTAAACCTGTAGAAGCTGCCTTTAGAATTTGGTAATGGGAAAAAGGTGAACAAATTTTGAAGAACAGGATTTTAAAAGCCTCCATTTCTTTGAACAGGCTGTTAGTAGAAATCTGAATGTTAAAGGCACTGCTTGTGAGGGCTTACAAGAAACTGAGGAGCATGGTACAGGAAACTTACATCATCTTACAGAAAACCTAAATTATCATAAACAGAATGTTGGTGAAAATATAGATTTTAAATATGCTGCTGCTGAGAGCTCAGAAGGAAATTAGGGACATGTTATTTAAAACTAGGGGATAATGGACCCTTGTTACATAGCGGCAGGAAACAGCTGAATTGTGCCCTATGGTTATAAGTGGAAACAAAACTTGTCAGCAGTGAACTTGGGTATTTAGCCAAGGAGATTTTCAAGCAAAGGGTTAAAGGTGGGCCTGGCTTCCTCTTGTTGCCTATTGTAAAATGCAAAAGGAAAGAAATAAATTGAGGGAAGAACTGTTTAGTAACAAGGAACCAATACTTTATGATCTGTTAAATTATCAGCTTGTCTTGATTGCAAAAGATGCTAAAATTAGGAGATACATTGGCAGGAGAATGTGGTTTAGACTCGAAAGCCAAAGATGTGGTTCCACAACCTTTGCTAGCGGCGTAAAAGGATAAAAACTGCCCCAGAGTATTCAAGAACAGAGAAATGCACATCAAAGCCACAATGACATACCATCTCATGCTAGTTAGAATGGCGATCATTAAAAACTCAGGAAACAACAGATGCTGGAGAGGATGTGGAGAAATAGGAATGCTTTTACACTGTTGGTGGTAGTGTAAATTAGTTCAACCATTATGGAAGACAGTGTGGCAATTCCTTAAGGATCTAGTACCAGAAATACCATTTGACCCAGCAATCCCATTACTGGGTATATACCCAAAGGATTATAAATCATTCTGCTATAAAGACACATGCACATGTATGTTTATTGCAGCACTGTTCACTATAGCAAAGAGTTGGAACCAACCCAAATGCCTGTCAATTATAGAATGGATAAAGAAAATGTGGCACATATACACCATGGAATACTATGCAGCCATAAAAAAGGATGAGTTCATGTCCATTGCAGGGACATGGATGAAGCTGGAAACCATCATTCTCAGCAAACTAACACAGGAACAGAAAAGCAAACACTGCATGTTCTCTCTCATAAGTGGAAGTTGAACAATGAGAACACATGGACACAGGGAGGGGGAACATCACACACCAGGGCCTGTCAGGGCATGGGGGACTAGGAGAAGGATAGCATTAGGAGAACTACCTAATATAGATGATGTGTTGATGGGTGCAGCAAACCACCATGGCATGTGTATACCTATGTAACAAACCTGCACGTTCTACATGTATCCCAGAACTTAAAGTAAAAACAAAAACTGAACAGAGAGGCCTCTGTGAAGAGATTAGGCAAGTAGCTGATGAATTTCTTAGCCATCTCAGCAAAACCCAGGAAGAAAGATGGGATTATTTAGGAAAGCTCTTTGGAGGAGCCTCTTGACCAATGGAGCAAATCTTTGTGATATACATGGGAGAGCCAAGAGATTCCTAAGCATGCTTTATCACCAGGAACACTGCCAGCTTGAATTGAAAGAGACAGAGATAGGACAGAATGAAAGAAGGCTGCCAGACTCCCAAAATTATACAGGGAGGGAAAAGCTTAACAGAACTGCTCAGGTGCAAGCCTACCTACCTACCTTTCAAAAAAAAGGGGAGAATGACTCTCAGGGCAGAGCTGCACTCCTAGGTGAGGGAGGCAAAAGCCATGCAGGATTATTCCAAGGTCTTGAGGCTTGATGGAGTTTTATTTGTATTTCTACAAAGTTATATAGCTAAATTTACTTGGGACCAATAACTCCTTTTTCTTTTTCCTTTTGTTTTCTTCCTCCTTTTCTTCTTTTTAAAATAGGAATATGTGTAACTTACATATCATTCCTGTCACACCATTCATTGTATTTTGAGTGCAGACAAATTGTTTTGTAGTTTCATCAGTCTACAGATGGAGCAAAATTTTATCCCAGGATAGATCATGCAAGATTCTCAATTATACTTGAATTATATGATTTAGATGATTATATTTGGGACTTTTGATCTGACAAAATTTAAATGAGATTTTGGACTTTAAATTGATGTTGTAATTGGATTGAGATTTTTGTGAATGTTGGGATGGTTTTAATATATTTTGCATGTGGATAGATGTAAATCCTTGGAGGCCAGAGGGTGGACCATACTGTAATGCCCACCCTCAAATAAGTACACATCTTAACTTCTATAGCCTGTGGATGTTACCTTAATGGAAAAGGAATTTTACAAATGAGATTAAGTTAAAGATTTTATTATGAGAAGATTATCCTGGATTATCTAGGTAAGCCCAATGTAATCACAAAGATTCTTACAACAGGGATGTAGAAAGGTCAGGCAAAGAGAAGCAATGTGATGACAGAAGGAGAGATTGCAGTGATGTGGCACAAGCCAAGGAATGCTGGCAGCCTCTAGAAGCTGGAAAACACAAGGAATAGATTCTTTCCTGCAGCCTCCAAAAGAAATAAGTTAGCAGGCTGATTTCAGCCCCCAGAAACAGAAAACTAATACAATATCTTTTTTCTTGGTCCATAAATTCCTCAGAGATTATTTTCATTCATAAAACAAATATGATATGTAGCAAGTTTCCAGTTGGAACAGCATTGTAAAACATTCAAGTGCATACACCGCATTTATCCAAACAATTTCTCAGGTAACACCACATGTTTTCATATGGAAAACAAATGCAGAATAATTCAGTTATACCTAGAGGCAAGTAAAAATTACCAGGATATGTATTTTTAATGTTCATATTAAATTTTGACCCACTGAACTGTCATTTGAGGAATTTTTCATGTAATTATATATTTTCTTAATAATCTCTCATAGATGCAATGCTCTATATCTAATTTTCAGACCCTAAAATATGTTAACCACTATTTTAAAATAAAGGTTCATAAAGCTCAAAAACTCATTATATCTTACTTTCATTGATAGCATAAATATATGTCATGTGTCATGTTGTAATGTGCTTATATATGAGATATAAAGGAAGTAATAATAAAATATAAATGTTTGGGTCAGTCCAATGTTAATAATTATGATGAGATATGTTGAAGACTACCCTTGTGTCCCTGAGATTTCTATGTGCTATATATACATACCTTAGCTAGTTCTAACAATGGTTTACAGCACATATATTATTATAATTGTTTTATAGGAAATTTTATTAATAGTCTAATGGTCTTAAAGATGAATTTGATAGTTGTCATCAATGGGCTACTATCATCAAAGCTCACAGTTGATCTACTATGCCATATTGTTTCTTTCTGATTCTGGAGGGAAAAGAGCTTCTGCTTTATTCTCAGACAAATCATTCATATTTTCCCAATCTTATGGCTTGAAGGTCTCCTTCAAAACTCATGTTGAAACTTCATTCCCAATGAGGCAGTATTAAGAGGTGAGGCCTTTCAGAGGTGATTGGATCATGAGAGCTCTGCCTTAATAAGAAGATTAATCCATCAGTAGATTAAAGGGTTAATGGGTTATCATGGGAGGGGAACTGGTAGCTTTATAGGAAGAGGAAGACAGACCTGAGCTGGCAGGTTATCATGCTCAGGCCCCTAGCCATATGATGCTCTAAACTGTCTTAAGACTCTTCAGAAAGTTTCCACCAGCAAGAAGGCTGTCACCTGATATGGCCCCTGAACATGGGACTTCTCAGCCTTTGTAACTGCAAGAAATAAATTATATCATTTATAAATTATATACTTTCAGGTATTCTGTTATAAGCAACAGAAAGAATAAGAAAGATAAGAAGTGTAATTCTAAAAATATAAACCTCAGACTCTACCTTTGATTAAATGCAATAATAACTCTAATTGTCCTAATGTTCATTTTGGGCAAATGGGTAAAAACACTCTACAAAACTCAGTCATGAACTTTTACGCTATTTTGTCATAATCAGAGATGCCACAGTTTGGACAATACAGTTCACCAAATTGAAAACAATCTAGATAACCTTAATAGGTTATTTACTCTGAATGAAAATCTGACTTGATAATCATTACCCAATTACATTTTATAACAAGTTTGTGAGACAAGTAAGCCAAATATTCTGACTTTAAAGATAAATGAATGGTTCCAAACTGTATAACAAATTAATTAGCTACATTATTATTGAATTTGCTACTTAGCCGTGTTTTCATCTTGTAGTTTGCACCAGAAAAAAATACTAAATTATTTTACACTTTAGCAATTTATTGATATTTCATAGCTGTTGGTTCTTGACCACATAAAGTCAGTTGAATAAAAGTTTTATTTTGGTTTTTATTAAGGTAGAGGAGTAAAGCATTAATGGGTTAATAGAAACTTCTCCTGTTCTATGTTCACATTTCATCTCTTAAAATATAATTTCATTTTTACCCTTGTGATTATGATATAGACCAAGAAATTTCTTTTTCCACGCGAAGGCTTTTTAGCAGTTCTGCAGGCTAGAAGATAGTCTGAAATAATCAATTCTACCAATTGAACTTCCATAGTAAGACCTCTGGTTGAGAACTGACCTGGCATATTTATAGTTTATGGTTCACAGAATTAAAACATGGTTAGTAAATGATGCAGGAATTTGGACATTTTTAAATAGAGGGTCTACAGGTTACTGTTTGGGCGAGTTCTCTATAAAAACAGTTGCTCAAATGTAATTTTGCAATTCCGATTTTTTTCATCCTTGTTTATTAATAAATTATGATTTTTGAAAAAAAAACTTTTAAAATGTTCTGCATACATGTTAATATAGGTTAGGCCATCCAAAAGACAAAGCAAAGCAGCAACATTAAGTCATGGGCTAGGATTATACAAATTAGAACAAATACAAAGTATTCAATTTTTTTCCCTGTCAATTTTCTTTCTGTCACACATTTTAGTTCAAATTTGTACATATAAATATACACACACACACACACACCCATTCTCACATGTATACCACACAGACATAGGCTATGTTCTCTTCATGTGTTTACATTAATAATAGCTATTGTGCACAAAATATATGCCAAACGCTGGTCTAAGTACCCTATATGGACTTACACATGTGATCCTTATAACAACCCTAAACTACATGTTCTATTACTATTTATTCACACTAATTATTAATATCACATATTTTTAAAAACCTGAGATATAGATGTTAAATAACTTTGGTGAAATCAAATAACAAGTAAATAGTGCTACAGAAATATGAAGTCAAGCAACTTGGGGCCAGAAAGTGTCATTTAAGTCTCATAATAATGATGAAAGTGAAAGCAAATACCTCATTTTATAATTAAAGAAACTGAGGCCCAGAGAGGTTATATGATTTATGGAAAGTCAAACAATTGGTAAAGTTGAGAATTTCAACCCATGTAATCTTGTTCGAGAAACGAGTCTTGTCCACTTCGATATACTGCCACTTTAAGATATCTGCCTTTCTAGCACAGTTAAAGTCATTATGTCTATGTATCAAAAACTGTTTCAATTGAAAAGTCATGGAAAGAAACAGGGCTATCAAATACCTCTCCTTCCTTTACCTAGGATGGATGGGTAATAATGAAACACTCATCTACTAAGTGACAGAGAAATTATTAATCTGCCACCTTTCTTATCCCAGTTCACATGCAGTCCAAGATCATATCTGGCTTTTGACTATTTCCAATTCCTTGTCCTTTAACTGTCAGTTTTCACAATAAAATGATAAAAATCAGAATCTATTGTAGATGCTATCAATTAAAGTGCTGTCTCGCCCTCTTTGCAACCTAACTTTTCCCTAAGGAATTTCCTGGCTAAATCACAGGTGTTACAAATACTGACTTCTGTTATCATTTTTACCATCGTTTTCCCTTGGTCTTTGAAGTCATATTAGCATGTCTTGTACAAATAAAATTTATTTGTGTTAATCACCGTTCTGGGCATTTTGCATATATAATTACTTTTCCTATAATACGATCGAGACAAGGAGGAATTAAGGAAAATGTAAAAGGACTGGTAATTTATCCGAGGTAGACTAGCTAATAAGAGGCAGATTCAGGATTCTAATTCAGGTCACTCTGCCTCAAAACACTATCCTGTGTCCACTAATGGCATGGCTACACAAAACACAAACAAACTCCATTCTGCATATGTAGGTAAGAAGAAAAGCAATCTATAATAAGAAGAAAAACAGTCAATAAACATCAATTATAAACACATACATGATTTATATCCTTTAGAGTGTAGCTATGTAGCAAATATGTATTGCTATTGCTTTATTGTATTTTGTGTATATAAGAGAAATTGTTTAGATAAACAAAACTCATAATAAACAGCTCAAGATCTTTAAAAGCCAAATTTAATCTGAGATAATAGATCAGTTTTTTCTCTTTTATCAATGACTAATTAGTGATGGAAATTTTGTTTTTCTCATCATAACTTAGAAAACTTCTTTGATAAAGGTTAATTTAGTACACATTTAAATTTTAAGCCAGCAGGGTTTTCTGCCTCATAAATATCTATTTTAGGATAGAATAAACACTAGTCAGCTGACTTATTTTTAAAGAAGTTATGAACATTTATTATGAAAATATTATTTCCTCCGGTATAAAAAGACTGATTGAAATGTAAGTTTCCTATAGGATTTCTGATAGCTCAATAAATGTAAAATATGGAGATATTAAAGCATTACCTACTCTTGTAAATACTTGGGAGACTTTAATTTTAAAAAGGTTACAAGTCTTTCACAAGGTAAACATAGTAATGCAGGAGAAAATTTCTTCCATTATTATTTAGCTATATTCCTTCCTACTTTATAAGTCTGATTTATGCTTTTACAAGAATTGCTGTATCAATGAATTTCAATACATAGCTTGAAGGCAAAAGTTTGACTTCCAACTGCTTTTTCAGTCATCTTCATCTTTCAAGTATTTAGAACATAAATTAGGCTAAAATTATATTGAATTTTATTATGCTTTACAAGCATGCTGCTTCTTGGTATTCCAATTAATTATGTTCCTTTGAATTTTTAGTACATGCTGTGGTACAGGTGTCCCATATGTTCAAGTTAATTGTAATTTTACAAGGAAAAATACACCAAAGCCAGAAAAGGGATTACATCTATAAATTTACATACATATATATAATTGAAAATGTAAATACATTAGTCATGGAGGACTCTTTCTTGCTCGAAATTAGTATGTTTTTCAGTTTTACAACCTGGTTCTTATAGAAGATGATCAGGTACAGTTGGGGTCAACTGCAAATAAACTAAGAAATATAATGTTAGATAATAGTGGTATACATTTGGGTAGCTGACATCAATAACTAGGGATTCTGCTCTTATCTTTGCAAATCCCATAATTATTTTTGAGCCTAAAACTGGCACTCTGATGCCAAACTCTGGTATCAGAGTTTGTGTCAAATTGTGATATAAAACATTAATTTCTAGAGACAAGTTTTAGCCATCAATTAAGAATAAATACACCCTTCCTGGCAGTTTGATTCTGAGCTAATTTGCATTCAGCTGGAGTCCATCATATAAAAAGGAATGGTGTATTCTTTATTTCCTCCTCTTTCAGGGAGGCTCCCCTCTATTACAGTGAGTTTTTTAATGAGGTACGCCATCAGGACCACATGAGACATACAGGGGGACGAAAGATACATTCTAAGAGCAAATGTAATTTAATTTCATTTCGTCAGGGGGAAGCCAACAATTTAATGATGTTCTGGCATTTCTAAGAATGCAGTACTAGACAGACTTGAAGAAATGACTTCCTATATAAAAGACAGGAAAACGAATGGGTCAAGAAAGAGAGTGAGTATATAATTACTGAAAGGACTTTGTTACTGTTGACTTTACCTAATAGATTGCCTGAGCAGGTTTTCATTAACCTGGTCCATTTATATTCCTATTAGATGTCAGCTGAAAAATACTAAGCAGCTACGAATGACTCCTCTATTTTGATGAAGAAATGTATTTCTATAATGAATATTCAGTACAGGAGCATAAGGGAACTTGAAATATTATTTTCTAGTGTTCCTCTGATTTAGGCCCCGATTTTATGGTGCTGTACTGTAAGCTGAACTGTCCCAGTGACCAGATAGAAACAGAATTTCTCTTCTGCTTAAGAAGAAAAGGAAAAAAAAAGTTGGCCAGGTAATCAGCCAACACACACACACACCCCACACACACACACACACACACACACACACGTTGCAAGGCATTTTGTCAGATACCTTAAGGTCTGCCATAGAATAACAGGCATGATCCCAGCCCTGAAGGATCCTATACTTTCAGTATGTGAAAGCAAATGCGGGGGTCGATTAATTTCTGTACTGCACGATAATAACTCCAGGAGCTGCATCTAGACTTCTTTGCAGTATTTGCCATTATTAATTTTTCTATTCTTTGGAACACCTGTATGTATGATTTCAGTTGCTTCCAATTTTTTGTTTATTTGTTTCTAGGCAACCTGGGCAAACTACTCAATTCATATGGCTTCTATTTCCTCCCCAAACTCCATATTCAACTTAAATGTCTTCTGCACTCTACAATCCTTTATCCATCTGCCCCTGTACCTCTCCATGAGAACATCGTATATAGACAACTTGAATTCAGTATTTCTAACACGAAACTTATAATTTTTTGCATAAGTCTTACAGTTGATATCTCAGCAAACATCATGAATATCCTTTCTTTTTTCCAAATGACAATATAGTCATTATGCCTGACTCCTTATCCCTTTCTTCAGAAACCCTGTCAACCACCATGTTGTCTGAATTCTGTAACTCCTCTGGCAGATTTTGGTTCAAGTCATCTTTCCTTGTTTAGATTAATGGAAATACAATTCAACTACTCCCTCCATTGATTTTTCTACAGAGTAACTAAGAGTAACTTTTCTAAAACTGGCATTTGATAAACTCACTCCTCTACATAAAATCATTCAATGATTTCAATCCTCTCAGAATAGAATAAGTATCTATATGAAGAATTGCATGATGTTCCATGATCTGGGCCCTTTTCCATCTCTTACTTATCTATAACTTTTACTCTCAAATTCAAGTACACTAAACTACTGTGAGTTCCCTATGCTTTCGCTCGCCACAAGGACTCTGAATCAACTGTTTCCTCATCCTGTAACTCCTTTTGTCCTATTCTTTGTTCCGCTTGACCAATTCCTACTCATCTTTTCAGCATGAGTTTGTCATTGTTTCCCAGGAGAAGCTTTTTCTGGCATTCAGATTTATCCAGGGACTGGCTTACCTTTTTATCCTAAGGGCTTCCATTGCCCCTGTTCTTAACCTACCGCAGTACTTTTCAGAGTACTCAGGACCCATTAGAGTCATGAGTCCCTTCAAGAAGGGTATATGTTCTGAGAAACGTGTGCTTAGGTCATTTTGCCATTGTGCAAATGTCATAGAATGTACTTACACAAACATAGATGGTGCAGCCTACTACACACCTAGGCTATATGGTGCAGCCTGAAGCTGCTAAGCCACAAACCTGTACATTATGTTACTGTACTTAACACTCTCAACAACTGTAATACAATGGAAAGTATTTATGTATCTAAACATAGAAAAAATACAGTAAAAATATGATATAATCTTATGAAACCACTGTCATACATGCAGTCTGTCATTATGCAGCACATGGCTGTACATAATTTGTGAGGCTCAGTGCCAAGGGAAAATGAGAGACCCATTGTTCAAAAATTATCAAGAATTTCAAGAGGGTGATAGAAGAGCACTTAACCAATAAGGAGCACTTCTAAGTACAGGGAACTTTGCCACTACTCAGGTCACACATTTACCAGGCTCCCTAAACATGCATCTTGCTGCTTTTTCTGTCTTTATTGCTCACTAAATTGTAAGCTTCTTGAAAGTAGAGTCTTTTTTTTCTACACCCCCATTACTTTTTCAGCAATTAGCATTTTTTTCTTGCTCATAATTATTACTCAGAAAATATCTGTGAGTTCAATTTTCCATTCTGACAAAAATAAATCACAATGTGAGCATCAGTTATCTGGCAACAATTGCAAAATGAGAGGATTTGTCAACATGCTGTAATTGGGCACCTCCAGGAGTAAGATTAAATTGAAGCTTATTTTAATCTATAACCATTCCCAAATTTATTAAAGGTATTAGTTAGTGGTACGCATTATAAAATCTAAAATTATTTTAGTAAGAATTATTAAAATATAAATATATAATGTATTAACTATAGATTTACATGAATTTGAATAATAATAATAATTCAAATTATTCCCAGTATTTCAGCGGAATGTGGATACTGCTGTGTTGGTTACTGAGCTGCAATGGCCCCCAGCAGCACAGTGCTTTGTGCAGATTGTGTGCAAATTTTCAAGGAGTACTAGATTTAGCTTTATACAGACACATTATTTGTTTCTTTCTTATTTAGTCCTTCCCTATTTTGTTTTTTACTTAAATAACTTATTTCTAAGGGATTCTTATCAATGCCCCTCCTCAGTCCCCTTGGGGTTTTAGATTCACTCTGCTTTTCCCACATTCTCTTGAATTTGCTGCCCCAAATACCTATCCAAACTATTCAGGTTGTAGATGGAGTCTGGGGAGGAAATAGAAGCCACGTGAATTGAGAAGTTTGTCTGGGTTGCCTAAAAACACAAATTAATTGGACTAGGAATTGGAGTGCAAATACCTATTCAAACTCTGCAGTTTGACAAAAAGAGGGGAACTTTGAGAATGTTGAGTGCAGCACAAGATTGCGGAATGTAAATTCCTGAGCTAAGTGGTCCAAGGTCTGCCATTTCTCTCCTTTTCTCCTCCCTCCTCCTCTCCCTCTACCTCTACCTCTCTAAGCCTTGTTTTCTTCACCTGCAAAATGACCTATTGGGATTCTACAACTCTGATGTTCTTTCCAGCTTTACCACTGCATCGTGTGCCTTTCAGAGTAGAAAAGGCTGGGCCTTGGGAGAGAAGCAGAAGTCAGATAAATGAAAGTGAAAGGGGAGGGAGGGCACTGAGGAAGACCTGGCCTAAGAGAATCCTCGGCACATAGGTGACTGTGAGGCTGCCCTAGTGACCCAGCCTTCGCGCCACAAACATGGCCTGAGTGCATAACGTGCCAAGCACTGTTCTGAGAACTTCTTGTGTACCAATAATTTACTCATCCCAACAATCATTCTTATTTTATCGATAGGGAAATTAAATCCCATGGCTAGTTAGTGATTGATTCAGGATTTTTAAATCATTCAGTTTGACCTTACGTTATTCCTGTGTCCCCATGGTTAGGAAATCTCTAAAATCACATTTTGAAGAATTTGGGCTCATGATCATTAGATTGTTTCAAAAAAAAAAACCCCACAATTTTCTCTTTTAGACATCTCTTGGGAACAAATGGTGCTCTTTAGAAAGCACAATGAACATAAAGATATAATTCTTACAAAAATTAACAGGAAAGGAGATACCAAATAACAATGGATGAGAAAGGCATCTTGTTACTTATTTTCTGGACCTCTTATTCCAGCAGATGATTACATTCCATTTCTGTCTTTTATTTTTCTTGCCGCACGATTTTTCACAGGTTTTGTTCTACACACTCATCATATTTGGTATTTCTTTAGATAGTTTTTTTTTTTTAATTCCCTATGTCTCTTTTCAGCAGATTGAATAAGTAGGGTAACATTCCTCCAAGTTCTCCATTCAATAATATTTTTAAAAATGATGCTTGATTATTTAATGCCAGCATTGCCACATTGTGGAATGATTGTTCACAATGAACTTTTTAATTTGCACCATGCAAACTATCCCTCTCTTTCATGCCATTTATTTTTTCCCATACTTATCTTTATTAACTATAATTGTCTACAGCTGCTTTATTTACCATTTTTCCTGTCTCAGATTTCAATCCAATCCTGTCACTTGAGGAGGTGCATAATATATACAAGGCAATTTGGCATATTCTGATGCCTCCTGGGGCAAATTTACTGCATTTATATAAAAACATGAAAAGATAAGTTTTATTCTGCCCTCTTGTAAACTTCCTGGTAACCTAACATGGAAATATGCCTGACCTACTTTAAAATGGTCTTTGCAAAATTGCCTAATAGTGATAATAATGTCATAAGGTGCTGTAACAAGTTCTTCATGGAGACTAAATTACTTGATCTTCACAACAAATTTATAAAGCAAGTATTGTTATCCCCACTTTGAAGAAGAGGAAGGCTTAGAAGTTATGTAACTTGGCATTTTCATGCTCTTGATATGTGATAAAGCTTATCTGAACCAGGTTTTCCTAACTTCATCCCGTTGTTGCTATAAATAAAAGCAGCATAGCCTAAACAATGACCATGTCCTCAATCACCCTCACCACAAAAACAAACATATCCCCTTAATAATTTTAATGCCACTGTATTGTTAAAAAAAAAAAACAAAAAAAAACAGATGAGGTCCTAAATAACATCATATTCAAAAGCCCAGGGCCAAGTTTCGCTGAAAACATTGTAAAAATAGTTGATTCAATGTTGCTGTCAAATTCTACCAGAAAACTAGCTGTGGCCTATATATTCTTTTACTTATTTTGTACTATAAGTAGAATATCTTCCATTTTATGGATGAAAATTCTGTTTATGGATTGAAATAACAAATAAAATAGAATGAATTTAGTTCTCCTTGAACTACCTGTATTTCTACCTTGTGAAGAAAATCTTGTATATCAAAACCTTGCTTTATACAAATCTATAATTCACAAATAGCCTTTAATATAATCTGTTTTCTTTAATCAAATAACTCAATTCATGGTTTACTTGCAAGAGTGTTCAAGATACAGCTTCACTAACTTATTCTTCCTCTCTCATTCTGCATTTTTAGCAGACTCAGTACCACCACAAGAAAAGATAAATTGCTACTAAAAGTAGGTTTAGAGTAGGAAGTACTATACTGTTGAAATAAATCTAAAATCAAACATAGGGTTCTTATTTTGACATTTAAAATACAAATATAAATGACCAATAAAGTACTCATATAACAGAATCACATGAAATCATCAAATAATCGTGCTGAAAAGCAGAAATTGTATCAGTTACTTTTAAGATTGAATAAAATAAATAAATAATTCCACACCCATATACAAAATATACCTTGTGATTTTGCTTTAAACTTATGTTTACATTGCTTTTGATTAAGAATTTAATCTGGTTTACCGTTCTGGACAATTTAAATTATTAACAGGGGTGCAACTGAAGACGTAGAACAACTCTGAATACCAGATGCTTCTCCAAAATATACAGCTATAAGCAGGGACGCTACAACCTTCTATTTTGAAATATTAGGAGTAAGAAAATTAAGATATATCAATTTTCCCACATAATTTCTCAGCAGACAATGGGGAAGAACCACTATAGTGATTAAATAGCTGCAGAGATTCAATTTTGAGGGAAGATTAAGAAACTAAATATGTAGAAGTTGGCTTGGTGACCACTAACTGAGAGGGGATATGAGTGACTGTTTTTATATTTGAATGACACTTTCAAAGACGGACATTAATAGTTTACCACCTGGCAATGAGCAATAGTTAAAATAAATGGGCAATGTTAAAAGAAACATACAGAAAAATCTATAATAATAATAATACGGTAATGTAATAATAATCTTTTGTGTATTATAGAACTGTCCTTATAAAAAATAAGATAGATCCATTTTCTTAGTTTTAGGGGCAGTCATTTTTATAAATAAGCGTATCATGTTCTTTTTATATTTTTGCTAACCAGACACGTTTAAACATAACACATATCATTTTATCATTTTTAAGTCATATTAAAATATATTTTACCTGGCATTCTTTCAAAATTAGAAATTTGTAGTTGATAGGCCAGGCGCGGTGGCTCACGCTTGCAATCCCAGCACTTTGGGAGGCCAAGGCGGGCGGATCACGAGGTCAGGAGATCGAGACCACGGTGAAACCCCGTCTCTACTAAAAATACAAAAAAATTAGCCAGGCATGGTGGCGGGCGCCTGTAGTCCCAGCTATTCGGACAGGCTGAGGCAGGAGAATGACATGAACCCGGGAGGCGGAGCTTGCAGTGAGCCGAGATTGCGCCACTGCACTCCAGCCTGGGTGACAGAGCGAGACTCCGTCTCAAAAAAAAAAAAAAAAAAAAAGAAATTTGTAGTTGATAAAACAGCCATTTCTTCTCTACATTATTTTAGTAATTAAAAAATAAACAGTAATCAGCATAAAATTTGTCACCCTATGCATTTTAACTTAAAAATGAATGTGTACTAGCTGGACTATTAGCTAATGGTTTATAAAATAAGGATCATAAAACACAGTAAGTCACCGAATCAGTACAGCATTCCCATCTCATAGGTAGAGGGTTGTTGTTAGGTTCAATCTCATTTACTCTCCTTGTTAATGTTCTGGAAAGAGGCAGTAAATACGACATTTGTTACTTTCATATTACATTGAAACGTGCATCGGGAATATAATTTATTTTAGAAGCAAATATTAGACTACCTGAAGAAGCATTGGAAAGTAAATACAGATAGTTAAATGTAAAGATAACAATAAATTAGGATGTTTTCCAGAAAAGATGGTAGCAAAATGGGTAATGTCATATAGGACTTGTATACCAGGCTAGATCCCGTAAGCCTCTTTGGTAATGCTGCATGTAGTGCTACTCAGCCACCTGAACATCAAACATGCTTGAAAAGAATTAAGAGTCATCAATAGACTACGGAACTACAGATTTTCTTCTATAAGAAATAATTGGCACCATTTCTGTGAAAGTGGCTACAAATGGCATTCAAAACTAGAAGACTAGGTGGTAAAACCCACAGTACATCAGCAGGAGGAAGGTACAGCACCCAGCACTGTTGTACACCTTAATGTGATGATTACTATCATCATGCTCATGCTAGCTTTAGCTTATGGTGCTTCTACCCTCATTATGCTTAGCACCAGCATTCTCTGTTTCTGAGCTGCACAGTATTAAATATAGTGAGGAGGTAGCAGAGTAGGAGCTAGAGGAGCTAAAAGTCATCTCTTGGAAGGACAATTGCTGCTTCTTCAGAGAAAAGCTTAAAGGTCAGTGACTGCATGAAAGCATTCTTACTGTGTGCTTACATTCCCAAGCACATTTAAACGTTTTTTGGTGGTGGAGGGTGGCAAGGTAGGGGGCACTTAAAATTCACTCAGGGATTGCTGAAATGACTCCAGGTGCTGGAAAAACAGTGGTAAGCAAGACAAAAGAAAATCCTGCTCTTGCACATCTTCCTACCAAGTAGAAAGTTTAGACAATTATACAGAGGATGACAATAAAGAATGGTGAGTGCTGTACAGGATGCTCGGAAAACCAACAGCAGGTTGGCCTAATGGACCCAAGAATCAGGGAAAGTGTTCCTGAGAAAATATCAATGAAACCTAAAGGGCTCACTTGTTCTCTAAGTGAGATCCAGACATTACAAAATCTGTTGTACACTTAAAAAAAGAAAGAGTTTGACTATTTTTGCTTTTTGACAGATTGAAACAGTTAGGTCAATCAAAATAGCAAATGGGTTTGGAAATACACCTATCTTCAAGCTATGTTCAATAGCAAGATTTCCATACTCTATTAAACCCCTTCTTTAATTTCTCGATTATTTGACTGAGCTGTAGCATATTCCACATAGAAATTATTCAATAGCAACTGCAGTATGTTTGCGAAGAAATTTCAGAAAGGGAAAAAAAAAAAAGAGCTTAGGGCATTAACTTAGAGCAGGGATTTTCAAATTTTGAGTACTTTAAGTTCTTTACGGTGCTTAATAAAAATTTGGATTTCTGCCCCTGCCCCACTCCTGATGAAATTATTATGAAGTTCTGTGGCTGGGCTCAGTATGTTGTAGTTTAAACCATGACCCAGAGTTATTTTGATGCAGGTATTGCAAAGCCACACCTTGAGAAACACGGAATTAGAGGATGTGTTAATAGTTAGTTAGCTACTCTTATTTGAAGACAGCAGAGATAATTTATTCTCTTCTCTCATTCTCTCTGTCTTTTCTTCATCACAATCCTATTTAACCCACAGGAATTGGGAAGAAGTTTATCTGTAAATAGCCTAAATCCTATTCATAAGCTCGAAGAGAGAAATAAAAAAAACCCAATATTTCCCAGCCTGGCTTCACATTAGAACCATCTGGGGAGCTTGAAAAAATTACTGATACCTGGTCTCTCTTCCTGGAGACACTGATTGGGTCCTTAGTAGTGGTTTAAGTTCCCCAGCTGATTATAATGCACATCAGGGTTGCTAACCACAGGCAACCAGGAAAGACAAACTATTTATTTAGCATTCTCTGTGTTACAGTTCCTTTGTTAGATGCTATAGATGTCTATATACAGATACATTTTGTTTAATAGTCACATCATTTGTAAATGTTGATAGTGAACCCAATGACTAATCACTCCAAGGGCACAAAAGGAGAGTCAGGATTACAATTTTGAGCCGCTTAATTTAATGCCTGTGTTTATTTTTAATTAGTTGGTTTTCATTTTTACCCTCAATACAAAGTGTTTGTTATTTATATGTAACCTGTACTCTGTTACAACCCTGGATCACCTCTCCTGTGCCGAAATATGCTTCTACATGGTGGCATAGCCTTCCAGCCAAAAGTTCTATTTTAGAGATATGATAATTCTCCAGTGTGCAGTACTTGGCATATAGTATGTACACAACAGTGTCAGGTTTTGAAATGGCCTTTCCAGTAGTATTTTGCAAGCATGTGAATATTTGCTGTAATTTGAACTTTGTTGCCTTCTAAAAGTATGACAAATGGAAAATGAAAGCAGTGACACTAGAAATGGTAAAACTCAAGCAAAACTGGCATTATGAGGTAGCCCAAATCAAATATATTCTTAGTCTCCAGGGCACATTGCTTTGTCATGTGCTGATTTACTCTGTGTTAAGAAAAAGATTAAACCAAAGAATATACATAATATCATGGAACTCTACCTTTGAAACTCATATGTAAATACGAGGTTTAGTGTGAGAACTAAAGAGAACTTTAGATATTGCTTTATGCATCAGTACATTTTCCTGCCATCTAAGGGTAAACTTCTGTTCGTTAGGCTTCTGGTAAGTACACAGCTTCCTAGAGAAAAATTAATCAAGCAAAATAGTGTGGTTATTAAATTTCTATTCACATTTTTAAAACTCTGGTAAGATACCTTCAACATTATTGTAACATTCTACTCAAACCCCATGTAAAAGCTGGTATTTGTTTATTCCCCGCTGGCAGACTGTAAACTCCATGAGAGCAGGTGCCTTGTCTATTTTTTTACTTCTGTATTCCCAGTGCTTGGAATAGCATCGATTTATCAAAATAATAAAGGAAAACACAAGAAGAAGCCTCATCCTTAATGTTAAAATTAGTTTCTTTATTCTAAAATTGTAATCTCATATGACCTAAGAGAATAATATATTGAGCTAACGTTTTTCATTAGAAATGTACCCTAATTTTTACATGTAACCCATAAATAATTATGTGCACACCGCTGGGCCTCAGAAAACAATGGCCCAAAGTGAAGGCCTCAGAAGCAAAAGGTTTTCTCTTACATTCTCCTGCCCTATTTCTCAGTGCCATTCTCCCTGAAGGCTAGCCATAGAAACTAGAATCCCTCTTCCCCAAGGTGAGTCATAGAAACCAGAATCCCCTTTCCCAAAATCCAGCCATAAAACCTAAAAATATTACACGAACTTTCCGTCCTCCTTTAAGGAGAACTTGTGCTTGATGCCAAAATGAACTGGAAATTTCTCAGGGAATTAGAGGATCAATGTGAGCTACCACATAATAAAGGAAAACAACATTCTGATAAGGTACCTAAGATGTATTTACAAAGTCTGCTCTCAATATCTTACTGCTTCAAATTTCCTTCTGATGTCCCCATATTTATTAAGGACATCAGCAGCTAATTTTGAAATTTTGATATCGTATCTCCTCAAGTTTCTTCTCAAATTTCTTAGAATCTAATTCTCCTCTTTGTTTCCTGATTGGCATCTGAATTTACTGCTCTTGGCTAAAGCTGTGTAACTGTGATTGGACTACTGCCTTCCCTGGATTGCCCAGCCCCAAAACATCATCCAAAGCGTTGTAGAAGTTAATCTCACTAAAATGGATCTGAACACATTACAGCTTTGCTTATAAAGTTTTGATGTTTTCTACCGTCCACAGGAAAATGTCCAAATTCCTTAGTATTTCTTACTTCATTCTGTCACATCTGGTCCTCTAACCACACTTAGCTGCTCACTAATCCCTGAACACATCACTCACTTTCTGCCCACTGTCTTGAATCATAGTGTTCTCACTAATCCTGGTGTGCCTTGCTTTACCCTTGTCTGTATGATGGACTCCTAAGCATCACAAGAACAAGTCAGCACGCCACCCCTTCTAGGAAATCATTCCAGATTCACAGACAGAATTATTCCTTCCATTCTTATGTCCCTTGACTCAGAATATCTGGGTTCACATCTTGATGCCATTACTTATGATCTAGATGTCCTTGGGAAAGCACAAGAAACAAGGTCACTGCTATCCCCAAGAACCTGCCTCAAAGAATGGTCGTGAGGATTACGTGGGCTAATTGAGGACATCATTTAAAATAGTGCCTGGAAGATAAGTATTTAATAAATGATATTAATTTTATTTTCAAAACTAATCTACAGGCTTTTTAACGTTACATTGCCCTAAGACAGTCTTCTCATGCTAAACTACAAACTAACATGGGAAGTTGACTAAAAGTCAGTGTTTTGTTTGTATTCGGGTATCTAGTGCCAAAAGGAGTATCTGGAATAACTCAATTTTCAATATTTATTTAGACCTCATTGTTTATACAATTTGATGCTACAGCCAGATTTACAAAGAGACAAATGTGATTGTCTCAATCCTCTAGTAGCTTATAATGTATTTTTGGAAGTGAATAATATATAGGCTGCAAGAAATTATGCTATTTGTTTTCAAAACCAAATGCCAAACAACCATAGAATTCTTCAGACCAAAGACAGTGTGAGATGTCAACTCAGGCACAATCCCTGATAACAGAAGGAACTGGGGAACATCCTTGAAACAGAAGAATTTAGAAGGGTAAAATGAATGTATCCTAAACAAGGTATTTTAAGTGGGTGACACTGGGTGAAAACGGCATGGAGGTAGGAATGATTACGGTTAGATCAATTGGCTTAGGTAGAAGTTTTTGTAGTATCATAGTACACGACAGAGGTTACCAACTACAATGCTTATAGGCAGGTGAAGAAAATGAGTGAAACAGGTGAAGTATAAGGCAATAAGAGTGTGGAATTTCTCGCAAACTAGAGGGATGATCCCAGAAGTAAGGGGGCAGCTTCCCCTCAGCTATAATGTAACTGTTGTCCCCTAGGGATAGGTCCCAAGGTAGCTAGGGCACATGCTTTTAAAAATGAGATCTCTTCTGATTTTTAAACAGGAGTAACTACTTTCAACATTTTATAAAACACTGTGTAAATCCAACAAATTATCCTTACCAAAGACTGCTGGCTGCCAGCTAATAGACCTTTGGAAAAGTTTGAGGTGGCCACATGTAGGTCTAGCTCCCAGTGGGGACATTGATAAAAAATTCACAGGTTAGTAGGGAGCTAGTGAAGGTTTTTGAACTGTTTTGACATGCTCAGAAATGTTTTAAGCATATTTTTCCAGGAAATTGTTTGCAAGATGGATTATTGGAAAAAAAAAAAAGTCAAGATGCAAAATGTCCAGTGTGGAAATTATTGTCCTAACCTAGGTGTGAGGTATTAAGGCCCAAACAGTTGTGGAACTATAAAGGGAGTGATCTAAGGTTCAAAGTAAACCACTTGAGCTTCTCTCTAATTTTAGCTGATTCAAATTAGGTTTTTGTCTGCCCAAGTTGTGCTAATTGCTCCCATTTCTCTTATTTCTCCTTTAATCAAGGGATTTACATAAGTGAGCTCATTAAAAGAAAGTCATGCCTCACCAAATGAACCTTGCCATTCTGTGTAATAATTACAGCACAAAAGGAAAGGCTAATCTGATTATATGTAATAGGATAAACAGAACATTTTCAACATCTGTGGTGAGTTGTCCTGAATGTTTCTTCTATGTCCCCTAACAAATACAATCATATATGATTTTCAGTAAAAGTCATTTTTGCATTCATGGTTTTAAATATTAGAAAAGCATATGAATAAGCAGTTATTTCTAACCTAAGGAAAGAACATCCTATTTTAAAATGTACAGGTGTTATAAGGAACCTCTTGGCTAAAGATTTTGCATACTGTTACAAAGACAACCAAGAAAGAAAAATCTGTGCTTACTGTTTGGTGATAAAGCATAATTACCTGAATTTTCCTCTCCAGGGTGTTAAATTAAAAGGCAATGGTTAATCTATGGCTCACGTTAGCCTGTTTTTATGTATTAATAACACAATGATTATGGGTAATTCTCTTTCTTATGAAATTAAAAGCTTTCACAAGAACATCACTCATCTCAGTGGTGATCTGCATTACTTCCAGTACAGAGAGAAAACCATTACGGATGTGTGCCAAGGCACTTTGGATTGTCGGCTCATTCTTTGAGTTTTAGAGGGATAGTATTTTTAATTTTGAAGTCCTTTCATTCAACTCCCACATACCAATCCCTGTCTTGAGCTTTTTGAAATGAATCCTGCAGCTAGCAATATCAACTAGAGTCATTTAATCCCTAAATCACACATCCTGAGTTTAGCACCTCCCACAGTGATATTGCTGAGGATGCATATAACGGAAACCCTGGTGCAAAAACAGAAACTCTGGCAGGGGGTTACATTGGCCTAACTTGCTTTGTTCATTTGCCAATGAGCTGGCTGTATCAGTTTAGATAGTAACTCGATTTTCTAAACCATACTGATATACTGTGATGTAAGAAAAATCTCTCATTACAAAGGATGCCTGAAGTTGCCACTCCCAATCTGCCACTTTTTTAACATTTTCTTCTCAATATTTTGCTGATTTCTTGCCACCTCTCAGGTCTCCAGTGATTCTGATGAGAGATTTTATATATAGTTTAATGGCAGAAACTCAGGCTCAGTTAAAGATAAGCCAAGTAAGTAGTCCATTTTAATGAGAAAAATGAAAAATGAGGAACTCAAAGGATTGTTAAGTAATATAATGTTCTTGGTGAATGACTTCTTTGCATTAATGCTTAGATCAGGAATATTTTTGAAAGTACATTCAGTGTCACCATGCACGGGGATTTTATTCCATTGCATTTCTGTTCCGTTTCATTTACTAACCTTTTTCTTACTCAAAATGGTATCAGTTAAAATGCTTTATTAAGCAGAACGTCTCTACTTCTCATGTAAGGGTGGTTTAAAAGATTAACTTGAAACACAACACGATATTTTGAAGTGCCTTCTCAATCATCAAAGAAGTATGTACCCTTTTATTATCTAATTCATTTTATTCAACGTAACATATAAAACCCTCCATGTTCTTGAATTTGAAATTTAAGATTTCAACTTTTCTTAAGACCCTTAGAGAACCACATAAGTTCAATTGCTTCTTGCTCCCCACTGCTCCCCCATTGCAGCCCCACGTCTTCTTCCCCTAGGCGTTGTGTAACATGCATAATGCATATTGAGTTTGTACTTTATCTCCCTTGTTAAAAATAAGCTTAGCAGTCATCATCTCAGACTAGACGCCTGAAAGCATCTGATTCCTACTTTCTTCCTCAGATCTTTGGTGTCCTGGCAGTAGTCTCTTCTAACCACATGCTTTCTCTCCAAGGATCCGCCCATGCCTTCCCATGTCATCAACCATTATCTGGTATAATTGACTATATCTCCATTTCAGGCTGTTCATATGAGCTCCAAATCCCTAGTTTTAGTGGCTTATTGGACATTTTCCTTTGGTAATCATCTGATTCAAACTCAAAGGACATAAAATTGAGTCCCCTATATCCTCTCTTCCTAAAGCTGTATCTTATAGATTACTGGTTATATAGTAAAAGGTTAATACTTTTTTTTGAGACAAAACATCTGCTCTTTGGGGAGTTTACCATGTACCACGTACTAATCTAAACTCCTTACATACAACGCCTCACTTAATTCTTATAACAAACTATGAGAAAACGCTAACCTCATTTACCGGGAAAACTGAGGCATAAACACATATAGTTTAAACCCAGGTAGTTTGACTCTGGAACCACTGTATTTATACACTTTAACTGCCTATCTATGATCAGAAAAAAATGTAGGCTTGAGTATCGATTTCTGCTATGTGATTTTGAGCAAGTAACCTTATTTTTTTGAACTTCGATTTCTCCATCTATGGAATGGATCACCATATTTCCTCACAGGATTTATGTGGGGAAAGTCCTTTATACAGGGTGATCAATCCATCCCAGTTTACCAGAGCCTTTCTCAGCTTCAGCAATAAATGTTCCATGTCCCAAAATCTCCTGAGTACTGGGAAAATCCTGAAGGTAGGTCGCTCTACCTTTGAATGTAGGTAGTGCTTAATGATTTGCTTTTTCTAACTCAAACCTATTTACTAACACACTGTGCTAATGCTAGTGCTGTAAACATTCTACCGATTCCTTTCATTTCCATGAAGAATAAACTAAAAATTGTAACTACTATTTCGTGCTTACTATGTTCTGGATACAATTCATGAACTCAGACTTTATTTTCATTTCACAGATGAGCTACAAAGGCCTAAGGAATTGAAGTGTCTCTTGCTAGTATTCCAATGATACTGGTAGGTAGGGGAGCAAGTATTGAAATGCAGGTCTATTTAACTCCAAACAGATGCCAAGGTTTTAAATATCCCTCAGATTTGTGATAGTTCCATTGAGCTAATCATGACTTTTCTGTTCCTAAAATAGTTATTCAATAGCATGCCATTCATTGATTATCATATTCTGCCCCTACCCACATTTCCAGATTTATTTTTCTTTTAATTAGTATAATAGATTCGACTTCACCATTCAATAAAAATTTGTTTCTGTTTAAATAGAACATGACTAAGTATAATCAGGAAACATTCATGCTTCCCATCCTATAAACCTATATGGAAATTTAGGTAAGCTCGCATGAATAAAGCCCAAAATCTTCAGGATGATTCTGGAGACCCTTCATACTATCATGCTTCCCTCCAACGCAATCTCTTCTAATGTGTGCTATCTTTCATTCTCGGTGGAACACTTACTCTACCTTAGCGCTGAGGAGTAAATTAGGACACTTCCAAGTCTTTATGACCTTGCTCATGCTGTGCCTTTTGATTGGACTGTCTTCTCCGCCATGTAAATTGCTTGCATTCTTCAAGAAGGCAGACAATGAGGCACAGAAAAGAGACTGTGTCTCATTCATCTTTATGTTTTCAGTACCTAACACTGCACACGGTGTGTAGGAAATCCTCCGTAAACATTTTTGTGTTCAATCAAATGCATTGACTGTAGTTACTAAGCAGTGACAGAACTGGACGAAATTCTACAACTCAACTCTTAGTGTGGTGAGTAATCCTGTTACACCAACTTGCTTCCAAGTCCTCTGGCAGACTGGAGAAAATCAATTAAATCATGTTTTCCTCCATTTCTTACTGAAAATAATTAGAGCTGATCCTTGGCATTGCTATACCAAAGGAAAATATTCAAAGGCAGAAAGCAATGTGATCTTCAGAACACGTAAATGTGATATTTTAATTCTTCGATATTCTCTGTTAATATCTTGTTAGGCCAAAAAAGTACGGATTATGTAAAATTTTCACAGCCTCACAAAATTAAGAAACATATATTTTTAATCACTTCAAAATTCATTACATCTACAAATTAATACTAATATTTAGTTCTAATCACTACTTAAAAACTAGAAATATTTGATTCTATTCTACTGATAATTTCTAATTTCTATCTTAGGCAAAAAGCCATGTTATCACCAGACTTTTTATCAGCCAAGGTATATACTGTACATTATTTCAATTTATTCCTCTATCTCCTTATCGATAGACAATCAAGTTACCTAATACAGGCAACAAAAGAAATACAGAGGCTGAGCAAACATAAAGAAGTAATAAATTTTAGGTCTCTGAATATCTACCAGCATTAGGAAAATCAGCGTAATTTAAGTGCATTCACATTAATGACCATAGGTATATGGATTATGACTTCACCTTCTGGAATGTGTGACGGTTTTGTTTCTTGTTCACTATCCCTTATATACACCATTACCAGATTCACCCAGGCCAAATCTTACAGTAGCAGTGAGAGAGGCAAATGTCACGATTTGCCAGGGATCTCTCTTTTCTATTCCTCATCCTGAATGTCCAATAACTATGAACAAAAGGTCCTACTGTTCTCAGCATCCTTGATTCAGCCATAAAAATCCATTCCTAGGAAGGATCTGATACCAATTCTCCATACTGTATTGTGAATTTGTAGTATTATCATTCCTGGGAACATTTGGCCCTTGAGATTCACCTCAGATGAATATTAGAAATCCTCTATTTAAGGGATTTGGGGCATCAGAGAAATGTCGTGGCAAGTTTCTAGAGGCACTCCTGCAATTACTGCACACACAGGGCTGTGAAATGCTAGTTGTGTGTGCACCACTGTTGAAAATATGTGTTCTTTATGTTCTTTGGTCAAAACAAATTTATTCAGTGTCTGCCAGGTGTCAAGCACTTTGTTATATCCTGTAGAGGCAGAAATAAACTGAGTGTGCAGTCTAGTTAGAGCGACAAATGTAAGAACACGTGATCATTATGCCATACAATGACTGCAATAAAAGAGGCAGGTGTAAAACGCCGTGGGAGCAGGAGACAGCCTGCCAGATTCACTCAGCAACAGGTATTTATTAAGACCCAACAACTTGATGGGCATTGTTCTAGGTGCTACATTTGTGTACTAAGAATATTTTTAAATTAGAAAGTGGAAGTCTTCTAATGTTTGCCACAGATTCTTTTCACATTTATAGCATCTTTGTGTTGCTTCAATCAGCAGTTTTGAACTATCGAAGAAAAGTGCCTTCTAACTGGCACATTAGTTTAGGCAACTTTCAAAACTCTGATGTTAAGAAAATGATGGGGAGTAAAGGACAAAAGAAAATATAATTATTTCCCACTTGCTCCTGCTGATATCTCCTAGAACTATCCCCATTCAAAATTAATGGCACGCATTTACCTATGTAACAAATCTGCACGTCCCCACATGTATCCCAGGGCTTAATATAAAATAAATTAAAAAAAAACAAAATTAAATCTATTTATGTAAAATGTATTCACCCCTAGATAGTGTAATGATATCAAAGGGGCGATAGAACAACCCAGATGTCTTCTGGATGCCAGACAGCACCTCCTTCTTGCAGGCTACTTTTAACAGGGGTCAAATGAGCAGCAGGCAGAGTTGGTTTTTCCCTTTAGGAATAGGAGGTCTTGAGAGCAGGACAGGAGAAAAGGGACTCGCCTGTGATGGTGCAAGCACACACATATCAGCACATGCTTACAATCTATTTTTAAATAATTAATACAAATAATAAAAGATGCAATTTTTGGACTACTTTCCCCAAACTTCAAACAATTCCTCCTGCTGATATTTTAAATATTCTCTACTGCTTTTTCTAATGATTCTTCATTATAGTCTTAATGACCACCTGTGATGGACTGAATTGTGTCTCCCCAAAATTTGTATTTTTATGTCCCAGCACATCAGAATGTAACTGCTGTTGGACACGGGGACTTTAAAGAGGTGACCAAATTCAAATGAAGCCTTTAGGGTGGGCCTTAATCTAATCCGACTGCATTGTTATAAGAAGAAATTTGGACCAGAGATGCATGCACGAAGAAAAGGCTACATGTGAGGCCACAGCAAGCAGCAGCCATCTGCAAGCCAAGGAGAGAGGCCTCAGAAGAAAACAAACCTGCTAATACCTTGATCTTGGACTTCTAGCCCCTAGAATTGCCAGAGAATAAATTTCTGTTGCTTGTTACCCAGTCTGTGGCATATCATTATGGCAGCCTTAGCAAATTAATACATTATCCTATCAACATACAACTTTTATAGTCTTTTAAGAAATGACCCCTTTTGGGGACGGGTATGGTGGCTTGTGCTTGTAATCCCAGTACTTTGGGAGGCTGAAGTGGGCAGATCACAAGGTCAGGAGCCCAAGACCAGCCTGAGCAACATGGTGAAACCCCATCTCTACTAAAAATACAAAAATTAGCCAGTTGTGGTGGCATGCGCCTGTAGTCCCAGCTACTCAGGAGGCTGAGGCAGGAGAACTGCCTGAACCTGGGAGGCAGAAGTTGCAGTGAGCCAAGACTGCACCATTACACTCCAGCCTGGGCAACAGAGTGAGACTCCATCTCAAAAAATAAATGAAATAAAATAAAATAAAATAAAATAAAATAAAATAAAATAAAATAACCTCTTTTGGAGAATGTATTCTGGGCCAGACTGTCCTCATCCCAACTATGGCTCTGATTAAAAGTGGGCAGGGATGCATTCTGTGAAAATTCCGAGAAAGTACTAATGATGCCTTAAAGAATTTATTAGACTCCAAGTTTTGAATCTCTTTGTTTGGTTTTAGAGCTTGCTATTTATTGAAATGCATTGGGATAGAAAAAGTATTAAGATGTATGAAGAAGTTAGAAATGTATACATCAGATTATCAGAATCTTTTCTGAGAGTAGACTGATAAAATAAGGACACAAAGCCATCACTATGTGTGGTGGGTGGGCAAAGGTGCTCCAAGGAAAAAAGAAGTGGCTAAGGGCTAGAAGGTGAATTCTGACAACCTGATGGGTTTTAATAAGACTGGTGTCTTAGTTTCTTTGTGTTGCTATGGAATATCATAGATTGGTTGGCTTATAAGTAACGGAAAGTTATTTCTCACAGATCTGGAGGCTGGAAGTGCAAGATCAAGATACTGGCGAAGTCAGTGTCTTGTGAGGGCCCGTTTCCTGATTCATAGACAGCTGTGTTTTCTTGGTGTCTTCACATGGTTGAAGTACAAGGGAGTTCTTTGGGGTCAATTTTATAAGGGTATTAATCCCATTTATAAGAGCTCCACTCTCATGACCCAGTCACCTCCCAAAGGCCCCCAAATCTAAATACCATTACACTGGGGGATTAAGCTTCAACATATGAATTTTAGGACTACACATTTAGTCTATAGCAACCAGCATTGCCTTTGTATGACTACTATTTCTAAAATTTAAATTGAATACTATTCTTCTTTTTTACTATCAAAATCCTCCTTAACCTATTGTGTATTTTCCTATTCTTTACTCTCAAAATGTCAGGTTTTAAAGAATTCTCCTTCTACATTGTCTTTTAAATATACTCAGGAGGATGAATACTGATTTTTTTTTTTTTTGTTGGGAAAACCTAGCCGGAACTATACTGTCAGAAATTACTAACATTATCATTATTTATCTTGACAAAACACCTTCAATAATTAAAGAGTAAAGAGCGGCTACCCTGTGATTGTCACAGTAAATTACAGAATTTCAGTGGGCTTTTGAGCATGGAAATGTGATACATTTCAGGATTAGGTTCTTCCACTCAAGTGCATCACCTCTTGCTCTATCTATAAGGGTTGAAATAACAGCCAGGACAAGAGCCCTTCTGGATACTGCAAAAAGATCTGTTTCATAGAGGAAGTACTAATGATTTCCAAAATAAAGCTTCACTTGAAACTACTGAAAGTCAGAGATTCAGATATAAAAGGAAAAGTAAAATACAATGAAAAGATTCTCCAACTAAGATTTAGAACCACAAATACAGGTTATGGAGGATGTGGAATTCACCTGAAAGTGACCTTCGGTTATTGCTACAAACAGGTCATCTCGACATTCATTAACTTGAGAGCTTAGCCAAGGTAACACCGACCTGATTTAATGGTCACTATCACTTGTTTTGTATCAATAAACTATCATCAAAGTTAGAATACATCCTTTTCTCCATTAGATTGATTTTGTATCATTGTTTTCTTTTTTTATTTGTTCCAGGAGTAACCTGGGAAAATAAATTTCTAGCCTTATGTATGCCTTGTCAATCCCATTGCTTCTGCCAGAGTGTTCTAGAAATTATTCTCACCCTTTCATCCCTGGTCTTTAGGACAATTACAGTATCTGTCAGTTCCCCTAATTTTACCTTCTCTTATTTAGTCCTGTGATTTGATCAGGACATTAACCCTAATGCAAAATCATACTTGAAACTCCTTATGGGTGGTCCCTGGTACCACCCATGTATGATGTGCCAACCCATCCAGAGCTGACTTGTCAGGTAGCATACATCTGACTCTAGCTATCCAACCACATTCTCTCCAGGGAATATTGGAATTGGAACCAGGAGAAGTCAAGTAGTTCAACTAGACCAATAATGAAATCTGTAGTTAGATGAGTTTGGCTATCAAACGTGCAGAAGCAGAGAAAAGGAACTGAAGAGTACGAAGGATGAAGCCGAATTGCACAGAGAGGCATAGAGGAGAGACCATGCAGAGACATTAGAAGAGAGCTAGAGAGTGGGCGTGAGACAGCAAGAGCCATGGAGAAAGTAGCTGCCTCAGCAAACGACAGTTCCCTAGTTGCTGGTTTGAGGCTATCAAAAAATGCATCTGTTCTTTCTTGCGTTTCTAGCAATACCCCTGATGCTTTAAAATAAAATTTCCTTTAATATAGATGTTAAACTTACGTAAAATATAAAATTCACAAAAGTCCTTAGTTATATTCACAGGCTCCCTTACTCTCAGGCACTAAAGTCCTACTCAGAGTTTTCTGATTTCCCTTTGGATTTTCCTACCCTGATAGGGACACATGGTTCAGTTCAACTTTCCTCCAGTTACAACACACTCCATCCACAGACACATACAGCTTCATGTGACTTTCAGCTAACTAGATCCATCTCAGGGGCATTTGTTTTTTTAACTGGAGTTTTTCTATCTCTCCCTCTTCTTTTTCTCTCTCTGTCATAAATATGCACACACACACACAGACACAGACACACACACAACTACACACACTTTGAGAACTGTGGGGAAAATGAGCCCTAATTATCTCCCTTGAATCCATGCAATATGATATACAAAGTTGCTTACCCCACCCACACAAAAAGGGAGCACAGCCAAATTCACTTGAAAATCAAATGTATATAAATAACGTTTATTTTCGATGTATTCTAATTAATGTGACAATTAACTTTCCCAATTTGGGAACATTAATGCTTAATGTAATGCCAGTGGGAACTCGGAAAATTTGTAACAGAAAAATTTATGATTATTGGGACTCATCTAGATGGGTTACTACCTTAAAATAATGCCTCTTTAGTTTAATAAAATGTTACTTTAAAAAGGCCACAGAACCAGTATCACATCAAATGTACTCCAGCCTGGGTGACAGAACTGAGACCCTGTCTAAAAAAACCAAAAAAAGCCACAGACCTAGTTACTACTCACATTATGTATGATGATTCCAAGTACAGGTCATGTTATCTTTAGCCCAAAGGAGTGGCTGTGGGATCCTCAGCCACCATTGGTCTCCCTTTATATCTCAGTGCTCTGACTTATGAAATGGGCAAAACAATGGTATCTATCTCATTGTGATATAATATAGATTAAATAAGATAATGTAGAGTCACAAAACAGAGTTGTTTTCACATAGTAAGTGCTCAGTAAACATTAACTATTATTATTATGTATCTTTTTTTCTTTTGTTTTGAGACGGAGTTTCACTCTTGTTGTCCAGGCTAGAGTACAGTGGTGTGATCTTGGCACACTGCAACCTCCGCCTCCTGGATTCAAGTAATTCTCCTGCCTCAGCCTCTCGAGTAGCTAGAATTACAGGTGCCCACCACCATGCCCAGCTAATTTTTTTTTTTTTTTTTTTTTTTTTTAGTAGAGATGGGGTTTCGCCATGTTGGCCAGGCTGGTCTCGAACTCCTGACCTCGTGACCTGCCTGCCTCAGCCTCCCAAAGAGCTGGGATTACAGGTGTGAGCCACGACATCCAGCCTATTATTATATATCTTCAAGTATACAAGTACATTAGACAGATATTATCCTGACCCCTAATGGACATGTACAAATAAGTCCTACTGCAAATGTTTTAAAATAATTTCATTTTTTTTTTTTTTTTTTTTGAGAGAGGGTCTTACTCTGTCAGTGATCTACCCACCTTGGCCTCCCAAAATGCTGGGATCAGAGGCATGAGCCACCATGCCTGGACTTCATTGTGATTTTTTTAAAGGCCTTTATAAACATCACATAAGATAGAGAAATGAAGGAGTCCTAAAAAGAGGGAGATACTAATCTAGCTTTTAATTGATTCTGAATCTTAATTCCAAAGGCCATTTTGCAAAATAGCCACATCTTCCTTAAGTTTATATGTATTTTAAAATGTAGTTTTAATTCAGTGACAAGGCTATTAATGAAATAAACATGCATTTTATCCAAATGAACGCTCCTTTAAATACTTTTCCAAAGTGCGTTTGAGGAAACGGTGGGCCTAATGCACAGGCGAGTATAATATAACATGATAAACATGGTATCTGTTAAACAGCAATGTAATGCCAGACCAGGTTCAAATTCAATAAAACTCAAATCTAATATACAAAGCTTTTTGTGAGCACTTATTAGTTAAAATGAATTCTTTTATTACCCTAGTAAATTGCCAAATTGCTAGAATAAAGCCACCCAAATAACATTCATACATAAATTGAACAATTGAACGGAATGAGATGTCATAATATAAAAACAGAATTAATATATATTTAAAATGCATTACGTATTTTTCTTATATCAGTCATATTATTATGAATCTTTGGAAAATATTTGTAATTACCTCAAGTATTTGTTTCATTCCCTGCTTGAAGATCAATCAAGTGATCAATTAATGGATCCTTCTCAGTCACACACCGTGTCTTTTCCCCATCTTAGCATCATAAGCTATAGAGCAATGTTGGCACCCAGATCTGCCAAATGTATTCAGTAATAGTGATTTCCTACCTGATTTGCTGTCTTTTACACTGAGCAGTGATACTTATCAGCCGAGTGCTATGGTCTATTTCCAGTCATTACTTTGTGCTTATTCCAGTATCTTTCCTTCTTTTTTTCCTCTGCAACTGCCTGTGTACTTATAACATCACCAAAGATTGGAATAAAGTTGGTGGAAAGGGGGGTAAGAAGTAGACTGAAAGCAGCTCACTCTTTAATATGAAAAACTTCAAGTATGTGATTTTGGTTTTCTGGATCTATGTTTAACTCATTATACTTGGAAGCACTAAATGAAATAACATGTGAGAAACTGTTCTTAACAAGTGTCTGTCAAATGACTAGATGAGTGGGTGTATCAATGAATGCTATTGCTGCTAACCACAATACTCAAAACAAAATGTGTGATGCTGTTTAATTTGCTTCAGTTGTGAATGACGTTTTTTGGTTTTCTCAGAAAAAGTTAACCTTGAAGCAACTTGTCTCTGTAGGCTCCTTTTTTTCCTATATTTTAAGTATTTTTTTTTTCTTTTTAGGTTTTGGAAGTTCATATTAAAAGGTTAAAATGGCCTTTCCTTTGCAGATTCCTCACTTCCTTTTGATCTGAATGTACCTATTGATTTATAATTTTCTTTCTTCAAAGAAATTTCCAAGTTTTTGCTTCAGGCGTCACACAAGTTGCTGTAGGCAGAGACTGTTAGAAATCCATGACCTGGCAGGAAGCTGCATTCTGAGCAGGGTTCAGAGTTGGAACAGAGGAAACTTAAGACAACTTTCAGACAGGCCAAGTAGGACAGGGTCCAAATCATCTAGAATGTCAACAAAGAGAGAAAAGCAGATTTGCTTTTTTCTAAATCAGAATAAGATTAGAAATATGCAGAATAATGGTATGGGTTCAGATGTACACGGAGAGGGCTGATAAGTTTTGTCTTATTTTGTTTTATTTAGAGAAACAGCTAGAAGCTCCAACAAGTTTGAATAGAAGAAATGACAAAGATGTTTTATTATCATAATGATATGATTATGATTTTTGCTTTATACTAATTTTTTCCAGGCATTCGTTCACCAAAAGCTTGATTGAGATCAATGATGTTGGACTAGCATGACCCAAGTTTGGTTCTGAAATCACACTCTCTTTGTAATAGAAACCAAAGTGTACAGGTAGACCGTTTCGGAGGTATTATTCTTGCTTGACTCAAAATAAACACTAAAGTTAGCAATTTTGCCGGGCGTGGTGACTCATACCTGCAATCCCAGCACTTTGGGAAGCCAAGGCGGGAAGATCACTTGAGCCCAGGAGTTCGACACCAGCCTGGGCAATATAGTGAGACCCTATCTCTCCAAACAGAAGTCAAAAAATTAGCCTGGCGTGGTGGTATGTGCCTGTTGTCCCAGCTACTCAGGAGGCCGAGGTGAGAGGATCACTAGAGCCAGGGAAGTCAGGCCGCAGTGAGTCCCGATTGTGCTATTGCACTCCAGTCCAGGTGACAGAACAAAACCCTGTCTCAAAATAAATCTATTAATAAAGTTAGCAATTTCTGTGGTTTCTTCATTTAGAAGAAAACAGCTGGCCAGTTGCGGTGGCTCACACCTTTAATCCCAGCACTTTGGGGGGCTGAGGCGGCCAGATCACCTGAGGCCAGGAGTTCGAGACCAGCCTGAGCAACATGGTGAAACCCCATCTCTACTAAAAATACAAAAATTAGCTGGGGGTTGTGGTGGGCACCTGTAATCCCAGCTACTCAGGAGGCTGAGGCAGGAGAATCACTTGAACCTGGGAGGCAGAGGTTGTAGTGAGCCGAGATAACGTCATTGTACTCCAGCCTGGGTGACAAGAGTGAAACTCCGTCTCAGAAAAAAACAAATAAACAAAAATAGACTACCTCAGTGCAGAAACAAACAAAAACCTAGTAATTGTTTCAAAGACTGTGGTTGCTAAAATAGCATTATGAAAATGTGACAAGTTTACCTTTTTGTATGGGAAGATAGGGCTAACTAGGGACTATTTGTTGATAGTCAAAGTCAAGGGACTAGAATTCAGATAGAACACTGCATCTTGCCTTTAGCAATGGGGATTTCAGCTAGAATTATATATGGACCCCTCAACCAATGCGGGTAAAGTGTACATCTCTTTCAGGTAGGACACAGCATAATAAAAGATGAGGTTCACAAAGCTCTCTATAACCTTGCAAAAGCCAACTAGCACTTTTTAACACTTCTAACATCACTCTGTCACCAGAGAACAGTGTTTCTGCATTCAGCACAGAAGCTATAAAGGGGATTAGAAACTCCTTAAAATGTTCAACAGCCACAGCAGCAAAATTGTAGTGCTCAAGTCCTGTAATTTGGAGAAGGGGTCTTTTTACACCTTAGCAAAGCATTATACTTTATTTCACTTTTGAGAGTCACAGATGCTGGAGTTTTAATGAAAAATTCTTTTGCAAAAGTGACAACATGTATATTTTTTTCAGAGGAATGGGTCTTGTTTTAGTGCTAGAACTCTAGTATAAATATGATACTTGGTGAGAAATACATCATTTAAAGTAATGACAGAGAGCTTTAGGAGGGATCAAGAGGAAAATAAACCATTTCAGTAGCAAAGTTTTAAGTTGCAATTTAAGGTGATCAGCTCACCAAACACGCTCAAAGAAGGCCACTGCTCTGCATATGTTTTTGTCACTTGCAAAACCTAAAAAAATAAATAAATCTGCTAAAGCCAACAGCTTTGGCGGCCTGCAATCTTTCTATAGCATGCCGTGCTCAGTTATGTTCAGTGACTAAAAGCAATAACGTTTTGATTCTAGACTAATATGTCTAGCTCTGCAACTGATTGTAAGCCACTTTATGAGACAGTCTGAAATCTTTCCTGTGTCTACTAGTCTTGATGAGCTCCTTAGCAAAATAAATGAGCAATTTTGAACCTTTTTTTCCATGCTTGCCTACTGCCAAGACTTTCCAAATAAACCCTCTGTATTTTCTCCCCCAGCATGACCCACAGGGAGGGGTCGCCATTCAGAGTTGCTCGTGTTTAATTTGGGTTTAGGTGTTTAGGTGCTCATGCAGTTCTCAGCAATATCTTCTGCTTTGTACTTGCTTGACCTGATTTGATTCCACTTTTATTTTTCTAAAGCTCAGAGGTATGATATAAATGTCAATAAAAATTAATCTCTTACCCGGCACTAACCCCAAAGGACCTTCTCTATTTTAATAGTCCAGAAAGCAATTTTCTCTCAGCAACTAATTTGTAACTATTTATTAACTACATATTAATATTATTCTGTACCAAGACAGCCCTTTTTAATTTGAGTTGCTGAAAAAGTCAAATGCGATGGGTAATACTAGTTTACCTGCATGATTGCTATTATGTCAAATAACTGCTCTTTATACTTGAAAATATGTTTTTCCTCTTAATGCACTTCAAATTGACCAGTGGTGCTAAATTGACTGATTCAGTGGCAGAACTCCAGTGTTTTCCAAATATCAGGTGCCACACTTGGTGGCAGCATCAGTTCTTGCCACCTTGGCTTGCCAATATAACTCAATGTAGCTTTAATGGAAACAACAGTTAAAGCTGATTCAATCTAGGGCCGTTCTTCTGAGACTGTCAATAAAGGAATCTGCTGGTGCTAAATGTCAGCTTGGTTTAGGAATAAAGACAGATCTTTCTCTCTGAAAGGAAAAGCAGATCAACGCACTTACCCCACTCATGGGACATTTGCTCAGTTTGATTTTCTTCTGACCTATCTGTATACCATTAATTAGTAAGCAAAAGAATACAGTCTACTGCTGCTATTGAGAATAATGACACTTTAAATTTTGGAGTAAGTAAAGATTTCAAGGACAAGACACAGTCATTACCAGTGTTAAAACCATCGTGTAAATGATCTGATCTTGCTCCTTCTATGAGGGAGTAATTTTAGCCCCATTAAACAACTATCCAGGTGTCGCTGAGAGTAGAGAAGATGAAAATAAGACAAATAAATGAGGACGAAGGAGGATATGCTGACATTTGTAGCCCTCCTAGGGCTTTGCCTAGAGAATGGCCACTGCGGCCATGGTTAAAATGTTGCAAAGGAGTTGTTGGTCTGTGTAATTATCAGATCTTGTAAGTCACCAATCCAGCTGTGCGTTTTTTCTGGACAGGAGGCAGGGCTTGCCAGAGGAGAGAAAGACTCTTTGCACACAGCCGGAGCTTTTCAGGGTGAAAGCAGAAACATGCTCCATTGACAGCAAACTTATAAACTGTCATGGGGTAGTTTTCTCTCTCTTTCCTCTCTCGACCTCAGATTGATTGGCATTTTTTTCATGACCCACCTGGCTATTCTTTCCCCTTGCCTCACTGCCTTTGGCAATAGCTTAAACCATGTTTGTTAGGCATAAGATCCTCAATCTAATGTGTTCAGCATTGTTCATGGCACTAAATATACATTTTAGAAAGGATGCTTTTGTTTCTCTACCTCCAAACTCATAAAGGCCCCTGGTCCTGGGTTTTGGAATCCATCTAGGAATGACCCTACATGCCTGTAATATTAAAAAAAAAAAGTGAAGATTTTATTGGTACTCTCAGGTACTTAATGGCATTTATTGAAACATTTTTTTGTTCGTCTTCATAGTGAGGTCCAAAACATCTGTATTAACAGTATGAATCGTGGATATATGATGTCCAAAATGCTACCATTATGTTGTATGTACTGCAGCAATGGTATGAAAGGTTGAGAAATAAAATGAAGAACATCCCGTTAGGTATTTAAAACATTAGTCAGTGTACACTTAACTTCTAGTAAAGGAACAGAAGACTGGAGTGTGATAAGAACTGAAGAAATATTTCACATCCTGTCAGTTAGTTCTAGGAACAGGAATTCAATAATTTGCCTACCTTCATCAGAAGAAAGTGAGGATAAAAGCAAAAGCCGAAAACCAAAAGTTAAAAGGTTAATATTGTCAATGACTGAAGAGCAAATATTTCTATTATAATGAAAATTCTAAAAATAAGTACTGAGTATTTTGCCTGGGGTTTTAAAGAAATCAAAGCAAATTTAATGGAAGTTTCAAAGTGACTGTAATAATAAACAAATTCTGACCTTCCCCCCCACCAAGATTTTCTTGAGTTTTCATGAGCAGTCTTGTCAGTGAGAAAAATAGACTTGCTGAATATTACCCTCAGACAGATATTACTATCATCTCTGATATTAAATCTAGTGATAGAAGGTATAATTGGAAGAGTTGTATAGTTTTGAAGTCAGTTTAGAAGGAACATTTTCAACAGTTAACAATCTCAATGCAATCCCATTTATTTTGTGCTGTTTCTTGGCATGTTATTCGATAACTTTCAGTTTTAGTTTCTTGAAAGTTCATTTAGCCTTACCAGTTAGTTACTATTTATATCAAGACCAAGACAGAATTGCAATGTAACAGGAAGCTCAGGCAGGTCAGTAAATATATAACAGGGTTCCAATTCAACAACTAGCTGATTATTAAGTTTTAGATAAGACATTTTGCTTCTATGAGCTTCATTTTGCCCACTCATAAAAGGTAAATCAGAACTATAACAATATTTGTCAAGCATTTTTATTAATAAATCTCTAATGGTATAGGAGACTCAAAATGATTTTGGAGGGTAGGAGAAGGGTAAAGACTAGACATAAATAGATAGAAGGTATCCATCAACAATGGATTGGATAAAGCAAATGTGGTACATATACCCCATGGAATACTAAACAGCTGTAAAAAATGAAATCATGTCTTTTGCAGCAACATGGATGCACCTGGAGGTGATTATTATAAAAGAATTAACAAAGGAACAGAAAACCAAATACTTTCATTTACGCAAAGGATAACAATTTCCACTTATGCAAAGAGGGTAACCATAGATACTGGGGACTACTAGAGTTGGGGAAAGGCTGAGAAATTAACCATTGGGTAATATGCTCACTACCTAGGTGATGGGATCAGTCATACCCCAATCCTCAGCATCATGAAATATACCCACGCAATAAACCTGGACATGTACCCTTGCATCTAAAATAAAATTATTTTAAATCATTTAATTATTTAAATAATTAATAAATAATAAAATACAAATATTTTTAAAATAAAAAATTATTTTAAAATATATTCATTAAAGAAGCATAAAGATAGAGATAAATAAATATGCTTTGATATCTTCAAACAAAATTTACATTTTTCTCCCTTCACAATATTTTGGTGTATAAAAACAATGTTTGGCATTACCTCTATTAAAAGGAATTGTCATCTATCTGTGCTGAACAGGTCAATTTTAGAAAACCGTGCTGGATTAAACAAAGCTGTTACTAAAGACTAGAGTGAAGGTCTAAATAATTTCTCTGCTTCTTTTCATAGTTCTTCTAGAACTTTGGTTTACATAAATACATGGATATAAGTGGCAACAATGTATCTTTTAAAACTTTGTAACATATGTCACTGAGTAGAGATGACCTGAATATGTGGTAAAATGAATGGTATAACATTTTCAATACTACTTTTGCTGGCAATTTTAAGTAGTTTATTACTAAGAAATAAGGTTGCTGCTATCCTCATATAGTAGACACAAAATGCCTCTAATACATCATCTTGCACCCTTTACAGCTCCAGGAAGTATTTCATCAGAAGACTCTTCAGTATGAAGAGATGCTAACTTCATGTTATTCCTTATTTTAACATCGTCATTAATTCAAATCACATGTAAATGATAGTGTCATATGATTCATAAAATCTGTGACCTCATCACCCAGCTCTCAAGCTTCATTTTCATTACAGTCTTTTCATCATCAGAATTTTGGCTTGAAGTTGTTGATTTAGTTGTGATTGTCTTGAAAAGAAAGGTCTACTAAATGAGTCAACTTTTATCACGAACTATAAATTTATTTATTTATCCAACTTTTAAATGCAAACAATCCTTTCCCACTAGGAAAGTACTAAATCAGTCATGAGTTGGAAGACTATTTCCAATGCATTTCTACCGGTTGGCAATGCATATCTGTGAACTTAATACTTTAATTATTGCATTAAGATCATTGAAAGATAATCAAGAGGATGCTCTTTTTGACACATTCCTTCTAGGAGGATGCTTTGGTTGTTCAATCGTTCAAGGTATGCACTGGCTGCCATTCATAGAATTTCCCTCTGATAAAACTGTAACAAACCTATTCAATAATACATATGGCATTGAGATGTACCCAATAGTCACTTATCCTTCACAAGCAAAGGGGATGCTGAAACTGACTATAAACTAACCTTCATGGGGTAAGTTTTTCGTTGATGTTTTCTATATCAGGTTCATTTAATTCCAATTTTCAAAGTTTTTATTCCAAAGTGTGCTTGATTGGTTTTTGAAATATCCTTAAGAAATCATTTGATGGTGTTATTGCTCTTATATTTTCTTCTTAAAGGAGCATTCGAGTACTCTTATTTCTAGATAAACTGTTGTTGCTTGTATTACTTTGTTAATAATGGTTGACTTAGTGCTATTGACCTCTTAACCTGTCAAGCAGATTGTAAAAAGACCCTGGAAGAAGACCAAATTAGTCAGAGTCCTTCAAGATATTAGATTTTTGTACTCTGCACAATAGGTTGCATATTTTCATTGATTTCTACCTAATTTTTGAAAACTTCATAGGAGTTTTTAATTCAGATTAATGTATTCCATTTACAATGAAAGTAGTTTTCCATCTAAAATAACAAAATTTAGAGATAAATCTTTAAAACATGACTTTTTGGTGTTTTTCTAAGATTAGAGAACTTTGTTCTTCAGGAATATTAAGCAAAACCATATACTTGTTAAAAATAAATTATGTGGCAAAACTGTTGTGCAAACACTGAACTGATCTGAGATTACCAAGTTTTTCTGGTGGAGAAAATTGTGAAAAATTACTCATATGGTAGCAAAATACCCTGAACCACCAAAATGTGTATGGCCATCTCCTGTATCAACTGAGTCCTTTATCCAGACCATTAAAACAATCAAACCAGAACTTTTATTCCCTGATCCAGCAGACCAGAAACAGAACCTAGTAGGTTAAAACACCATAGAATCTGTTTCTGTGGTTTTACTTGCATTTAAAAATAGTTTCCTCCTCTAATCTTTAGGTAAAACCCAAGTTACTAGAGGATGCTCAAATGTCTTCTGAAGTTTTCCACAAATGCTGGAACATCATGCTTTCTTTAAAAACAGTCTGAGGGCAGGTGCGGTGGCTCACACCTCTAATCTCAGCACTTTGGTAGGCCTAAACAGGTGGATCGCCTGACGTCAGGAGTTCGAGACCAACCTGGCCAACACGGTGAAACCCCGTCTCTATTAAAAATACAAAAATTAGGTGGGCATGGTGTTGGGCACCTGTAATCACGGCTACTCAGGACACTAAGGCATGAGAATCGCTTGAACCTGGGAGGTGGAGGTTGCAGTGAGCCAAGATGGCGCCACTGCACTCCAGCTTGGTTGACGGAGTGAGATTCCATCTCGGGGGGAGAAAAAAGGGTCTGAAGAGTCTCAGTCCCTTCATGCAGGAGGGCCCTGCGTTTAGATATCTTTGGTGCATAATTTAGAGCACATTAGTACAACTGATTTATACTAAGCTGATTGTTATGTGTCTGTGTTAATTTCTTGGTGATCTTTCCTATTTTCTATGTAGAATAATAAATGTTTCCTGTAACTGATAAAACTATGTAAATAACGTATTAAGGAAAACTTCTTAACTTCCCTCACCTGTCCCTCTCCCATTGCCCACTGTCACATGGCATCTCTTAAGTTAACCTTTTATTTTTTCACATATTTCTCTCTCTACATATAAGACAGATAGACAGGCAGATAGATAGATAGATAGATAGACAGACAGACAGACAGACAGACAGACAGACAGATAGATAGATGGATAGACAGACAGATAGATCTAGCACCTGTACAGGAATATGGTTCTGTATTGGTTTTGGTATTATTGGCTTGTTTCTTGTTTAAGTGTTATATCATGGGCTTATTCCTCCAAATAAGTGTATGTGGATCCAATTCCTTTAGTAGCTGTAGCCATCATGCAGGTTATCATATTCGTCCAGTCTTACATTGATGAATATTTTGGTGGCTTGTGTGTTTTTGCCAGTATGAATAGTACTGTAATAAACATGGTACATTTATTCTTGCCTACTTGCATTTTATCTATATAATAGAGCTGTCACAGTACTGGTCAGAGATTTCACATATTTACAGTTTTATAAGCATTGCCAGCATGCTTTTCAAAATGGTTGTTGACCTCGGCGCTCAGTGATCTCCCAGTCTGATTTTGAGGGAAAAATATTTCATTATTGTTTTAGTTCATATTCCCCTGACAATATCGATAGTATCTTTTCATAGGCTTCTCATGTTGTTTTTTTTTTTTTTTTTTTTTTTTTTTACTGTGAACTCCCATTAATACTATTTTCTGCTTTTTTATTGAGGTATTTATATCTTAAAAATTCAGCTTATGAGGCTTTAATATAATTTAATATATATTAATTTAATATAGTTGGAAGAAAAGAAAAATTATAGTTGACTCATGTCATACAGATGCAAATTTACTTAATTCTTTGGGTTCATTAGGGTATAGCTATAGAACTGCATAAATAACATTCATCAGAAAAAGATTTAAATATTGTCACAACTAAAATGAAGTATTTACTCATAAGCATCAGAGAATGAAGAGAAAAGGCAGGGTATTTATGTTTTGGGATAACTGTATATGTTGCTATCTTTTATATTAAGGGTGACCTTGCCTTTGTTTATTATTTTAAAGATCGTTGTTTCTTAAAAGTATTATTATTTAAATAGCTTACAGAAAGAGACATTGATAAAAATTGATGTAACTCTTCAATTCTTCTGTAGATAAAACTGCATTTTTAAAAATAATTATATTTCATGACCTAGAGTCTCTTCTCAAATTATCACCACCAGGCCATTTCAGAAATGTCCTAAAATATAAATGAACACTAAAATCAAAAGAAAAAATATATATATATTCTTACTCAATCCACTTAAAATTCACCAAAAATGTCAACACTAATCAGGCCAAGTGATGCAATAAGTTTATCTTACTTTGTAATGTTTCCAGTTATGGCTAATCCTCATTTTTCCCAGAAAGGGAAAAAGATAAAGTTAAATGATTACTGGAAAGATTTAGTATTGATAAGACCTGTACCAGATAAGAAAGAAAATAAATAGTCTGTACCTTGATGATTCAATCAGATTTTGCAAATTGACTTAAACTTCAAATTACTCCCCAGTAGCATCATTCATGAGATTTGTTTATGAAATTAGTGTATATCTTCAAATGTTTTTTCTTAGCTCATAGATATATACAAGCAGAAAACAAACTACGTATAAGGATTCATATAAGTTGGTGATAAAATTACCTCATCTTATTTGGAAACATAATCTGTTCTAATTAAATTACTTTCTGAAAGGTTTGATTTGGTATAATTCCTACCACCATGTAGTTTCTGGTAAAAGAGGGCAAACAGAAATTCATGAATTGAATTTTTAAGTATGAAAGGGATGTGGAACTTTGGACACCAAAAATACGAATAAATGAAAGTCTTCATTTATTCGTAATGCTATATTTCTTCAACATTTATCTAGTGCCTGTTCTGTGCCAGGGGAGACCAATTATTACAATACAGATTATATCTAAAAGTCATAGAGATACTGTATTCCAAACAAATTTTAACCAAAGTTAAACCTGACCTCTAAGACTAATAATATAAGGCTGATGCTCTTTGCTCTGCAGCTGTGGGAAAATTGACTATCAGTGTTTTTGTTTGTTTTGTTTTCATTTAAACCATTAAATGGTGACAAGGTGGGGAGAAGGAAAGTAAAAATGATAACAAGAAGGAAAGAATTCCAGTTATTCTATATTGACTATTTTGTTTTGTGTTCATCAGAACAATAATCTTATCTGCAAAATAATCTGTTTTGAAAATTATGCATTTGTATTTCACATTCTGAAGTGCCCTTATTTTCAATTAAAATTACATTAAGTTACATTAAAATCTAAAACTTACTACGTAATTTTAAACTAATTATATTTCTAACCAATATCGGTGAATAATTCACAGGTATAGAAACTGCCCTTCCCAATCCTGCCTTTTATGTCTCCTGGTCATTAGGTATAGAAATTAAAATTAAGTTAAATTTAGTTTAAGAAAAATATAAGGGCAATATGGCACAAGTATCACATAGTTCATTCCTAAGTTAAATATATGTAATTGGGAATTTTTGAACTTTGTAAGGTGTATTTTACTTGCATTAGTATAAATATGTAAGAGTTGAGACTGCTCATCAAAACAAAAAGCTCAAATTCCATGATATTCTATCTTACCACATTTTTTTATGATTAAATGTAATTTTTAAAGTAAACTATAAATAAGCCTTTCAAAAATAAACTCAACTTCTTCAAATTTGAGGAGAAATCTTGTGAATTTCCAGGTCATTGTATCAATAATTTGTCCAAATACTAATCACTTGTCCAAGTGTGAAATGCTCACTGATTAAAAGGTCATCAGAGATCAAAATGGTAGACGTTTCAGAAGTGTCACTGATCAAGAGAAAGTGTCCATCAAATGTTGTTAAAATGTAGTGACTTATTAAAGTTGCAACAAGTAATAATACAAGATTTTGAATTTTATTAGTTGTTGTGGGTATTTTGCAATTTGGGAAGGATTTTTTAAAAATCAGTCTTTGAATACATATAGGAATACATAAATAAATTAAAATTTTTAAAAAGAATACAAATAGTCTTTTTGGTTGGCATGATATAGCAAATTATTTAGAATGGATTTTCTCTTTGAAATAGTTATTATACTTTGAAGAATTTAGTCTATGGGCTAAGAGGATGAAGCAGAGAGAACACAGGGCTTTGCATCAGTGTATCTGGTTCTGAATTCTAACTACTCTAGTTTTTAGATATTTGGCGTTGATAATTTTGAAAAAAAAATCTGTTTTTAAAAACTGTAATATGTTTCCACCTCTGTAATAAGAAGGTAATAATTTCTACTTTGAAAATTGAGAAACATATGTAAAATAAGGTATATGTATGTAAATTGGCTGGCATATAACAGATGCTCAATAAAAACAACTCATTACTCTTTTGTATGTGGATTAAGATTTCTTTAAAATTTATTATAAAAAGTGTGATTTTTTTAAAAGAAAAAATTAGAAAATACAAATTATTTAAGTATGACTTCTATACAATAGAATATTATATAGGCATTAAAATCATGTAATAATAAGTGGCATGAAAATATATTCATAATATATTCTTAGGTAAATAATTATATAAAATGTATGTATAGTACAATCCCATTATCATAAAAAATTTATAAACATATACATATACTTGACAAGATTTGAACCAAAAGTGTTAATTATTATAATCTCCAGGTAAGAGGTAATTTTTAAAAAAAATTATTTTGATTTTCCAAATTATAATTTAAATATATATAATTGTTTCTAACAAGAAAACATGATAAATGTTATTCTTTCTAAAGTCGGGATTCTGAAATGTCATTTCCTACAATGTACATTCTAGGGGGCATAACAGTCGGTTAATTTGGAAATACTATTTATTATTCTTGAAGTTATAGTGAATTGGGGTAACATGTGAAGCCAAACATTGTAATCCATTTTAAAGATTATTAGAAGAGCAAGACTGGAAATTACTCCCCAGTAACATCAATCCTTGGCATATTAATATAAGTTAGACAGAAGAATTTGTAACTATCCAGAGAGTACTAGAATCAAAAGCAATAAAGTCTGGTGGCTTATAAAAAATAAACCCAACCAGTCAAATTCAATAGATTATTTCCCCCAATGGAATAATAGTATTATCAGATTACAAGAACAATGTTAAACAAAGCATGTGATAGGATAACTTATAAAGTTTGTTCATAGAATTGATTCAAAGTTGAAGTGGATGCAATCTTCTGCCTGACAAACTGAAGATGAAGAGAAATAATCCTTGAAAAGATTTTGAAGGATGAGGAGGTATTTGGTAAAACTAGCATGTATTCTAAATTCTACTCTGATTTTACATCTGGTTTGTGGTCTAGAATTGGGTAATAAGTAGTTCATTTTAAAAAGAAAAGTGTATACTAATTTGAAAATCCTTACAACTGACACAGGAATTAAAATTACCCATGCAAAGACACTAATGTAAAGAGATTATTTAATGGGCTAAAATTTGTTATTTTGAAGAAGAAACAAGGAAAAGAGATCTTGAGGGAAAAAAATCTTAGCTATTCTTTTGAGAAAAGTAATAGCACGTAATAGGTTAAATACCTTAAGAACCTCACCTATATGGGCCCATCAATCCTCAGAGAGGCTCTGTGGGTTATATTCTCTCCATTTCACAGATGAGGACCTTGGAGAACAGAAACATATTAAATAATTGCCCCAACGTCACACGTTAAGAGTCAGAGCCAAAATCTGGTTTACCTGGAATGCTTTCCTTACATCAAATTTCTCTAACTTTTTACACCGTGCTGCAGCAATTTGACACAGGTTGGCAGTCTGACTCACTACCCAACCTGCCCACTATTTCTCCAGTACAATTAAGAAGCCGAATTGATTGAGACAGCATAATTTAAGGAGTCTGACACTGAATTTGGATTGCAGTCCTGGTTATCCCACATTCAAGATGTGTGACCTTGGTCTAGCCATTTAATTGAAATCTGGTCTTAGTTATCATGTCCTTAAAATAAAGAGAATGGAATAAATTCTACTATTCTTTCCAAGTCTAATAGATGACCCTTGCCTCACAGCCATTTAATTGAAATCTGGTCTTAGTTATCATGTCCTTAAAATGAAGAGAATGGAATAAATTCTATTATTCTTTCCAAGTCTGATAGATGACCCTTGCCTCACAGCCAAAATTCATATATCTTTAAGCAACTTTTGAAATGTGTCATAAGAGTTCTGGGAAAGGTTTAAAAAGCAGCGTATATATATTTTATATGTGTGTATATATACAAAATCTATCTATCATCTATCTATCTACATACACACATATACATATCTCACAGAGTATCTCCTCAAGTTGTGCAAAAAATTCCAAGTTATCATAGTAAGAGAGGACTGAAGAGGAGGAGCATTCAGTTGTGTTTTGTTTTTGTTGTTCTTTTGTTTTTGGTAAAGCGTTTTCTTATTCTGAAACATCTACTATGTGATTTTTTTTCCCCAAAGGACAGTACTTTTAGCGCTATAATGAGGGGGAAAGAGAAGCCCGTATTACAGAGAGTGGCAGCATTTTTCATGAGGTGTAACAGCTACTGAAGGTGAAATGTTCAGCTGGAGAGAAAATAAGGAAGAGGAACTTGCAAAGAAGAGTGTAGAGAGAAAGGAGAGAAGAACTTGCAAAGCAAAGGTCACCTCAGTTCTCTAGCACCTCTCTGCGTAGTATTCTGTTCAAGTTTAAGATTCTCACTCACTCTTCAAAAGGGCTTGAGGATGAGGCGTAGCTGATGTAAATGCCTGGCTCTCTTTCTTTGTTGTAAGGAGTGACAGTCCCAGAGCAGCTGTGCCTCCCTTGGACATGATCTCGCCCTCCAACTGTGAGCCCTGACTTCAATCAGGGGCCTCCACGAGCTCCTAGTAAAGGAAGAGAGAGTCTAGGGAATGCTTCCTTTTCTATTTTACTTCTTTTAAATGCAAGCAGAAATCCAGGGCTTTGAAGAAGAATAAAATGCAAGTTAAGCTAATTGTTCCTGTTGCTGTAAAGTTACAAAAGCTGTAGACTGAATCACCATGGGAATAAGTCAGAGAGATCCACAGACTTATTCCTGAAATTTGACTTTTGCATTCACTGATATTCAGAAGTTCATTTGACAGTAGCAATGTAATACTTTGGGCCTCCTACTAGCATCACTATTAAAAAGCCATTCCTGGTCAGCACACTAAATTCACATTTCAAATATTATAGACATGCTGATAAGTGTTGCTTCCCTTTATTCTGGAAAGACTCATACTCCCATATGCTGTGGCGAAAACAATATCATTGATTGACTCTATCAGCTCTCCCATGTCATGTTTGGCTTAACAAATGTTTTTCTTGCATCTATTCCTTTAAGAAATCAGTTCTCTTCCTGTCTCCCTTCTGTCTGAATTTGCTAGGTGGAGGGGGGTGCCAGGAGTGCCGTGTCTGTGTCTGCCAACAGGTGGCCAGACACTAGATCAGTCTCTCTCAATCAGCAAGTCCCCATCTGCTAGTTGGAGTCTCCATGTGTTCGTTCTGCTTATTACAGCAGCTGAGCCTCAAACTGGGTTCTTTGTGGGCTTCAGGCAGATGCTTAACAAGGTGAGCCAAAGGGAGCCCGGCCATTAGGAGCTGTGTTAAGACTGCCTCAGCTGGAACCTGTTTTTCCTATGTTTTTCAAGTGCTTACCTACAGCGTCCCTTGATAGCTTTACCACAGGACTTCCTTGGGGGCATCATCCAGACACAGTGATACTTGAAACTTCAAACAAAAATGCTTATGCTATGCTATTTTTTTTTTAGTCTTTGGATGTTATTTTGAGTTCAAAAATGTTTTAGTAATGATCAACATCCTGGCTTAGGTATTACTGGTTTTGAAGAAGGGTCTTAGCAGGCAGACTTTAAAGATTATCACATTTTACCAAGGAGAGCCAATTTAAGTTCTGTGAGCTATTGTATGAAGACCTAAAATCAGAAATTATACATCAGGGGGTTAGACTGTACATTAGTGGAGGTACAACCCAGGATGTGCTACATATTGGCTAACAATATCATTTCCAAGGAAGTCTGATGGACAAGACAGTTTGAGGAAGAGAAATCCACATTTTATAAAGGGCTTGGCGCAGGCTAGCCTGTGCCAACCAATAAAATAATGATCTAAATTGCTTTTCATCTTTTATCTCAAGTTCAGACATTTTCCTAAAATGGATTTACATTTTTAACATGCTCTTTGAGCATATTTTATTGCTTTCATTTTCTATTCCTATTCTGTTCACGTTTGGGTAGTACTGTAGGTGGAGTAAAACAGTAGGAGGAAGAACCCATTTCTATAGAAAATAATCCTTAGAAATTCTTTACATGGGATCCAGTAGAGCAAGAGTCTGATAACCTGCAAAGAGCTGAATGGGCCCAAGTTGTGTTATTTCGCAGAATAAGCAGGAAGTTCTGGTTGAGAGTGTGCATTAAATCAAAGCATTTTTATTTATTTGAGGTTGGAAGTCTGTTGAAGCCCCCCAACAGATACAAAGGCAAAACTGTCTCAGGGAACTGTGGGCGAGCATTTGAAAAACATGTGAAGATCAATTTCCAGCTGAGTCAATTTTCGTCAAACATTATGTGGCTTAGTCAGTTTTGGCCTTCGTAGTAGAAGCTGAAGCCCGCAGAGCCCAGCCTCAGTCTCAGCCACCATACTGTGCAAGAGACAGAGAAGAGGGAGTCTGGTCTCCAAATGGGACAGTCTTTTAATTGGCTGAGTGTGGACCAGGGTTTGGACACAGAATGTCAGGCACATCCTTGCTGCTATCGCCATTATGGATTCAAACTGCATTGAGGAGTACTGAGGAGCTGCCAAGAGAAGAAGCTGAGCCATCCACAGATTTGAATCACATCTGAACACCAGGGGGAAAAAGGAAAAAAGAGCTTTGCTTGATAAACTACTGGAAAATGCTACTTTAACCCACTGAATGCCATGATACATGCTTCCTTGTCTACATTTGAAGGCTACCCCTTCGTGCATTTCTTGTCCAAGTCAGATGTTTCCAGCATTCTTGTTGTCCCTCCATCTCCAGCTACTTATTATACTAGTTGAAAATCAGTTTTAATGGGCACAATTTATGTCTGAAAATGATATTACTAATTGTAGTATTTATGAGTCAGAAGAAACGTTTCACTATTAAGTGTGATATAAAAGCTTGCCTAAATTATGCAGTTTTTCGATTCAGAAAGTTATCCTCAGAAATCATTGTACTCATAGATGGCTGCTTACACCCTGTGATCTAAGCTGAAATCAATACTCCCCACCCTGAACACTAAGCTTAATATTCTTCACTGGACAGAAATGGTTTATTTGGGGAACCCCACAGTTTCCTATGTATAAAGACTCCTTTTTGGCATGTAAATACTCCTAAAGGGGCCAGTCTTTAAGTTATCATCTAATAGTCAATCTGGAATTACGAAACAGTAACTTCAAGGCAAGAACCAGGTACAGTGTGGTGACTCCCAACGGGAGTGTGGGGAGAAATGCGGGGGGGAACAGGAGATTATGGGACAGACTGGGAAAGTGGGAGGCTGCCCCAAACAAAGACCATTTGCTAAGGGTCCTCCTTTATTTTCATAATACAGAACATGGTATCATTGATTTATGTATGCAGTGGTTTTTAAACAAGAGAGGACTTCAATGTTACCTGGAGCATGGCCCCCAAATTAAAATTTCCCAGGCCCTATCCCACACTGACTCAGAATTTCCAGGGACAGTGTCTGGGCCTGCTTGAATCTTTTGAAAATGCCTTCAGAAGGCTCAGAGGCACATTTGCGGGTAAGGATAAGGGTTACAGCTGCTGGTTTAGACCCTGACTGAGAATCTCCTGTGTCCTCCCTGGCTCTCCATGATTCCTGTTCTCCTTGTCTTTTAATTAGATGTAAAAATTGAAGACGCAGGTAAAAGTTACCTCCATTTATTGCTCCATTGTTTGCCTTCATATTTTTCCATGTCAGCCTATAAAGCCACATATTTTTTCCTAAAGCTCAGAGGAGAAGAGAAGCTTTGGCTTACACTTTCACAGCAGCCAGGCCCATTACTTCTTCGTTAGGAAGCTCACGCTATTTCACAGCCTCTCCAGCATTACATTCTGGTTTCCAGCCTCTCGAGCTACACTATCCAGTTCAAAGCCAGACTCCACCACCTACCAACTTCATGACCTTGGAGAAATTTACTTAACTCTTCTGTATCTTACTTTCCTTATCTATGAAATGTGGACACTAACCTCATTAGGTTGTTATAGGGAAGAGTTATTACACACATAAAGCTCTTAAGTTGATGTCTGCCCACACTACTGTTTTTCTGACAGCACTCTTCAATGTAGATGGTGACTTTCCTATGGCATTTGACAAGGTTGTCTATTTCCCTTTTGAAGGATTCTCTATTCCTCTGGTTCATATGACACCACTCTATGCCAGCTCATCTCCCATCTTTCTCAGTATCTATTCCCAATGTTTTTGGAGGGAAGGGTTCTCTGCCTCCATTCACCCATCCAGTATGATATTTTTCAAGGTAACCTCATCAACTACCTAAATGGTAATGACCTTCTCATATCACCTGAATTTCAGAGGCAACTATCCATCTTACTGAGGAACATCTGAACTTTTTATTCTTTCTTCTAACTCTGCTTCTATCCTGTATTTCAGTAAATAGTTGGTAGCTACAATGTCGGGGAGTTACTACAAAATTATGATTTAAAAAAATCTGTAACTGTTCCCTCTGGAGTAGATAGTAGGACACAGAAATCACCCAGATTCCTAAAATATAATATATCTGCATTTATGAAAATAGTTTTTTCTATTTTTTTTAAATGCGGGAGAGACATGCTTCTAGTTCATTTAACACAGTAACAAGTCCATTACATGATGCTAAAATTAAGGTGGACAAATTTTCATCTGATTCATCAAAAGTCTGGTTTTACCAACCCTTCGTCTTTCTGTAGGCTGGAGTATTTTTGGACAAATGCTGTTTAAGCATCATCAAATGAGGTTTTATATTTAGTTCAAGTAGCTTACCCCTATAACTAATTTCTGCTTGCAGTCAATCCATAGAAATATCAGTAAGAAACACACACACAGATTTCACCAGAAAATGATCATGAGTGGCTTGGTAGAATTTGAAGAGGAAGGAAGAAAGATAGCCATAGAATTTTCCTGAGAAATTTTCAAATAAGGCACCCATTATTATGAGGCAGAAAATATTATACCCCTTGTAGCAGAAATGTATAAAATCATCTTAAACTGCATAGATTATAAGTTTAGTTGTAACTTGATTGAGTACGGAAGTAACTAAAGAAAATAATTTGTCAATTATAAAATAGATTGAGAAGCAAAGGAAGCAGAGGAAAAATGGGAAAATGTCAAAGTAAGAAATCTTGGCATCACTAATCACATACTATTCAAAAAAAGCAGAGCCTCAGCAGGCAGCCTAGAGTATTTTATATTCTAGTTCCAATGGCAAAGTCATGCCTAATGTGAGGATCAATGGTGGGGTTCTAGCCAAGGGCTTTAAGTATTCTGATACCTTTGGCAAGACCAACCCTATTAAAGATGGTTGTATCAGGCTATGTTTGCCTGAAGCTATTAAACGTTCCATTATTTTAGTTCCACTTATTGTAATTCCAGATCAATAGTCTGATTTTCATTTGTGTTTTCTTCTATGACAAGAGGATGATTTGGTCATGAGACCACAAGGTTCCAGTTCCCTGAATTAAATCTTTTGTTTTGAATTAATGTTTGAATTATGATTGGTCTTGCTGTAAGTGTGTGCCCACAGATAAATGTACCAATACTGTAGACTTTCATTACGTATCACAAAACTATCACTCTGATACACTGGATAACCTTCGTTCGGGCTTTAGCATCTCTCACCTGACAATTATAGCCTTCCAGCTTCTTGTCTGTTGTCTTACATCCTTTAATCCATCATTCACAATGCTTCCAGATGACCTTCATATGCAAATCCTGTCATTTTATGTACTTGCTTAAATTCCTTTAATGTCTCCCCACTGCCTACAGAATAAAGTTTAAATTGCTTAGCTGGGCTCAAGGCTCTCCCTGATCCATCTATTGCTTACCTTTTCAGTTTTATCTGTTGAGATAATGCCCACATCATCATAGTTGTCTTACATGGAGGTCCTCAAATAGATTCTGATTTTTCACAACTCCATGCTTTGAGAGTACAGCTCCTACTGCTAGAATTGGCCTTCCTTCTTTTCTGCCTGCCTAAAATTGAATCAGTATTCTGGTCTTCTTGTGATAGTTCAGACCACTATCAAGTGTTTCTTGAATATACCACTATAAGAATATTATTTTTTTCCACTTCTGTGCTGTATGTACATATGTACATAATTATTATAGAACCTATAATGTTTAATTGCACTTATTACTTTATATAGCTGCCTTTATTAGACTAGAATCTCACTGAGTTTAGTGACTTGTCTTATTCATCTTTATAGTCTCATACCTATCATAATATTTTGTCTATAATAGGCACTTCATATTTGTTGACTGATTAAATAACTAAGGAGGTTGGCAATTAGGTCTTGAAATAAAAAAAAATTAACCTTCATTAAGTGCTTACAATAAGCCAAGGGCAACACTGAATCCATTGTAATTAATTGATGAATTAATCTCTAGATTATCTGGGAGAATAGAGGGGGGAAATAAGTGCAGTGAATAAAAATTCTAATAATATAATCAACTTTGGAAATCTAGTAAACTGAAATAAACACAATCAAGAATAGCAATAAATTTAATTAAGTGAAATCAATGTTTAAGCTATATAAATTGTTCAGATTCATGATTCCGTATTTAGCAGTTATGTTTATCTTATCACCAGAAAAGAATCTCTTTCCATATAAATAATATTTAAAACATTCTATGAAAAACACACAGGGAGAGAGAGAGAGAGTGAGAGAGAATGAGTGAGAGCAAAACAAAAAGATATTTAAGAAAAACCATTAAAAGTGAATTTCTTTTGTCAATATGCTCTAGCCTGGCAATTATTTTTAATAAAATCATAATTTTTTTAAATGACATTTTCTTTTGGTTTCTGGGCATTTGTGTGTAAGTTTCAGTTCTCCTATTTTTTTAAATAATTTTTAAGGGCCTCTCTGCCTGTCTCCTTGGCATTATGAATGCTCTTGAGAGCTCTTTGGATGATAACAAGTGCTGCAAACTGCAGGTGAATGGGCCTTAGAATTGCACAAACAGCAAACGAAAGCATTTTATAATAACAAAGATAGAGACCGGGGAGTCCTTATGAATATGTTATTAAGCACCTGCACTACAGTTCTTCAACTGGAGCCATTTGAAAAGAAAGGATGCTAACTTTTGGCCAGAACTCAGGTCTGTAGAGACATTGTGTTTGTTTGTTTTTGTAAAATTGAATTAATTTAAATTATAACAATTGAAATATGGTGCTTTCCCTCAACAGTCATTTGAATATTGAAAATCTTATAGTATAGCTAATCCCACTTCAGCTATATACCATTGTTAAGTAGGAAGAGTTTGACCTTGGAGAAGCTTTAAAAATCATTTTCTCCCCTATGCTTGGAGGGTTTTGTTTCATTTTGTTTTTTGTTTTGTTTGTTTGTTTTTATTTATTTATTTTTGAAAATGATACATCTGAAAGACAAAGCCAGACACAAAGATAGAAAGATAGATGTGTTGGGATGTAATATTCAGAAGAAGGGGTGTGGAAAGGAAATACAGATGGCATGGCATAAGAGATGAATAAGTAAAACAGTTAGAGGTCAGCATGGAGAAATCAGTGAGGGAAGACCCTAAAGAGGGACTTGCCCGGTCTCATTAGGCCCATAAGGAAAGCCTGGGTAAGAGATTAGGAAGAGTTTTGTCAACAGGATTCACACATTTTCCAATAGAAGACGGAGCTATAAGCAAATCAAGGCAAAGATTTGAGTAAGATCAGCACCAAATATGGTTTTTTTGGAGGGGGGAGGGATAGGCTGTTTCAAAGCTTAAGAACTGCAATTTATAGGGAACATTGACTGAGAGCCCTCCATTATTGCCCAGTGGAAGATATAAGTAAAATGTGATCATTGTTACTAATCTATTTAGAATTTCATATAGCAAGCTATTCAGTGAGGTAGAACTTTTTTCTCTTCTGCAGCGCTTTATTTATGGTGGGGTGGGTACATGTGGATATTATATTTAGAAATCTTAATTTCCATTCTCCCGAACATCCAAGAATTTTAGAAACCTAGCAAGAGCAGCCTGTCAGCTTGATCTAGACTTAGCTGCTGACTCAGAAGGCCAAGATGGTGCTAAACATAGGAGCTGTTTGAAAAGAAGGTATGCTAACTTTTGGCTAGAATCAAGGTCAGCAGAGAAATTGTGTTTGTTCTTTGTAAAATTAACTTGCATTAAATTATGTGATGGTTGAAATAGATGATAGTTATATATGAGCTTCTTTCTCGTCAAAGACTGAAAGGGAACAGGGCAACTGGATTTGTGATGCTGGAGACACTAGGAGCAATTCTCACCCAGCCTCTCTAGGGGCAGGTTGTTCCCAGAAAGAACAGAGGCTAAGTGACTTAAAGGGCAGACCCTTGGAAACCCAGACTAAATTGGTGTGAATTTCTCAGGCTGAGAATAAAATTGCCACTTTTCCTTCATAATGGCTCTAGACGGGCTTGTAATATGCATCTGTGACCACAGAAGTGAATGAAGCTCCTGGATGCTATCATGTGTTGAACTGTGTCCCTCCAGTAAGACATGTTGAAGTCTGAAGAAGCCCTGGTACTTGTGAATATAACCTTATTTGAAAATAGTGTTATTGCAGATGTAATTAAGATGAGGTCATTCAAGTTGACCCTAATTCAGTATGACCACTGCCCTTATAAGAAGAGGGAAATTTGGACACAGAGACACATAAATATGACAACATCATGTGAAGACACAGAGACAGACGGAAGACGGTCACATGAAGCTACAGGCAGAGACTCAAAGTATGCTGTCCCAAGCCAAGGTGTGCTTGGGGCTACCAGAACAGTGAGACAATACATTCTGTCATTTTAAGCCACCCAATGTGTAGTGGCTTAAACAGCAGCTCTAGAAAACCAACACAGATGCCAACCTCATCACAGGGCCAACAGCAAGTCACTACAGTGGCAGCAGAGATCAGCAGATAATCATCTCTGAACTTTGAACTTCCCAGGAGTCATTTGCATCACCTTTTCTCAGGTTGGTAGCAGTTAAGGCATCTCCCTTCTTCAAAGGGGACTCATAAATTCCAGTGACTTCAGGGGATATCTTGCAATAATCATAAGAAGGGATGACCCCCAAATAGGAGAGATAACATTCTTTCTAATGAAGACTTACGAGATGCAGAATAGTAAGTGCAGCTTAGAAAGGGAACTTAGATTTCCTCTGGCCTCTCAGAATAATGAAGTCTGCAACCAAATCATATCAAAGGCCAGGCTTCTCTTAGGCAGAGAGAAAACCATGTTCTCCCTTTGGTGGGTAGACTTTTCTGAATGTGGAAGTTGGGCCAGGCACGGTGGTTCACGCCTGTAATCCCAGCACTTTGGGAGGCTTAGGCAGGTGGATCACAAGGTCAGGAGATCGAGACCAGCCTGGCCAACGCGGTGAAACCCTGTCTCTACTAAAAACACAAAAATTAGCCAGGCATGGTGGCACATGCCTGTAATCCCAGCTACTTGGGAGGCCAAGGCAGGAGAATTGCTTGAACCTGGGAAGTGGAGGTTGCAGTGAGCCAAGATCGTGCCACTGCACTCCAGGCTGGGCAACAGAGCAAAACTCTGTCTCGGAAAAAGCAAACAAACAAAAAAATAGTGGAAGTTGCCTACAGCCCAGTGATGACTTACAAAAGATTTGGTGCTTACTAGCATACGGAGCTTCTTAAACAAGAGCTGCAGAGAAGTCCTCATCAGGAGACTGGAGGAGGTATTCTTAAAATACAAAACAGTTTTCAACTTCAAGAAATATAATAAATTATTGCCTTCAGGGAAAAAATTGCGTTGTAATTACATATAATTATGTCAACTCAGGTTGATCTTGTTTACCCCATCATGTTAGAGATAGGAAAAATGAGGGGCCCAGGATTACACAATTTTTTGGCAACCTGAGATTTTGCCTCTTGCTTTCTCACACTCACAGAATAATGGATTGCTTGTAAATCATGTTCGGTAGAGCTCTTCTGGTTGATGCGAGTGTTGCTCCAGTTATTGATATGGGTGCATATTAAGCATCCTCAAAAATGCTTTTTTCTTCCAATGTTTCACTAAGACTTCTTAGTAGGGGGCACCGATCTTAAAATCTCATTTCTTTTTAGTTTCCAAAGAAGACCTACTGTTTTGAGTCATCATGATAGAGTATTTGCTGTCCTATCAATATATCTGAACTAGTCACTTCTTTAATCTAGTTTTAAAATTCAGTTAGAAGAACTGTTGTGATTTCTCCATTTTACCAGTTGACCCTCTCTTGCTGAGCCACATACGATCTCTAGGAAAAAAAAATTGTGCTGTGTACAATATTATCCACAAATCAGTACTACCTATCATAGTATGCTTCAGGAAATAGAAAGCTACACTCTGTACATATGGGAACATTACAGATTTCTATAATATTAGCCAGTATATTTAAAAGTTGCAAAAATTAAAGAAAAAAATTACATTATGCCTAAGCCCAATTCTTATACAAATGGACTATTTTTATTTCTGTATCTCCTTCTCTCCCAGTAGAGAAACCCTTTCAACTTTTACAAAAATCTAAATGCTTCAATCATCAGGTAACATCAGAAAACTTATTTGTAGGACACACACACACACACACACACACACAAAACGCAGTGCTCCATGTACAGTTGCACAGTTGAACAGGTTATGTACACTGTACAATTCCAGGATATGTCATTCTCATTAGAGTCCATAAAAACGGTATCACTTTCTGTTGAACAGCATGTGACAAATAAGTAGGATACATTGGCCCTGTGATACACAAAAAAAGGAGATGAACCATAAAGGAGAAAACACAGATGAATCTTATCTTTGTTCAGAATTGACACAAATTCATGATACACCTTTTAAGTTAGTTTAAGTTAAGTTAGTTTAAACATCGGTTTTCATGGTTAAAGTTAAGTTTAATTAGAAAATCCATTCCCAACCAGGATAAGTAGACTTGATAGTTCTGTGTTTTGTCGCTTGATAAGCAGTCTCTTTCATATAAAACTGCTAAATGGCTGGAGCTGTAAAGATGTCTAAAGAAAAATATTGACCTTCTTACCTCGGTTATATTCAATCTTATTCAAATTGCATGTGATTAGGAAATGCCCACATTTGTAAAAAAGCAAGAATAAAATATGTAAAAGGCAACAGGGTCTGCTTTAATATTTTTTCAGTTTGAAATAAACCACTAAAACATAGGATTGTTATTACACATATGTCCACACAGACACATTGCAAAATATTTTATTCAATACTAATGCATGTACACTCACATAAAGCAGGAATGTAAATGAACATTTACTTCCTACTCGGAGTTGTAAGGAGCAACGAAAGCAAAAGCTAAAATATGTTACCTTGATGCAAAATGGAGAAAAAAAAAACCTTAGGGGAAGATTAAATTAACCTTAAAAATATTAATGGTGTTTGAAGGTAACAATAAAGTTTTAAAGTTTGTTTGCTGTTCTGTTATCCTCTTTTTCTTTAAGTGCTAATCAGATCAATAGTCTCCTGGGAAGCTGGCAGTACAGTGCTTACCCTACTTTGCTAAACGTTTCATTAAACAAAACCTCAAGAAGTACTGAAAAACCAAACAATACCTGAACCCAAAATAAATAGATGAATAAATAAGCACACAGAGATACATCTCTACAAGAAGAAAAATAGGGATTCATGATTTTATTTCAGAAGACAAACACCTGGATATGGTTTTGTAAAAAAGACAGTGTCGAGCAGGGACTCAGAAGTGGTTTTCAATTCTCTCTACAAGAAGAAAAATAGGGATTCATGATTTTATTTCAGAAGACAAACACCTGGATATGGTTTTGTAAAAAAGACAGTGTCGAGCAGGGACTCAGAAGTGGTTTTCAATCCTCTTTCTGGTCTCTACTACTACTTTGACTCCCAGCAAATAGTTTAGTCTACCTCTGCTTCCATTTCTTCATCTGAAAAATGGGGTCCAATGTTGTCTTCACTTGCGAAGTTGTTTAAAGAACTAAACTAATAATAGAATGAAAGTTGTTAGCATAATTAGATATTATCTACTGTTCTTTTTGCCACCATTAATATAAAAGCTTTGATCAATACCAATGAATAAAAGATATGCAGCAGTTTCTTTAAAATAAGGTATTCACCCACATGCCTGGACTTAGCCAAATCCATATTGTTTACCCTGAAATATCTTTTTCTGACTGCTTAGCAAACCATATGCCTTTTCCTCCTCAAAACATAGTTCAAGACTCATTTTCTTTATGATATCTGTCCAGATTAAATACTATATATCAAATCATTATGGCAACATTTCCTAGAAGTTACATGGTGAGCTAACTTTTAAAATGTACCACAAATCAATGTTGAAAAGACGTAAGATAGAATAATAAAGAAAAAATAAAACAAAAATTAATAAGAGGTTTGCGAATCCTTGGAAGAGGGGAATTTTAGCTACTCAAAACCATCATTGTTTCATTAACTGATAATAGATCAATCTAATGCTATCTCCATTTTGAGAGCATAAATGCACTTCTAGATCATAGATGTGACAAATTTTGTTATACTTTTATTTCTATAAGATATTCAATAAATTCTCCTGTGTAATCTTTATCACAAGGTTAATAAACATTGGCTAGCAGCTTACAATGGCAGGGGGCCTCCCAAGTAGGTGCACTTTATGGTTTTACACTTTAGTCTAATCAGTGTAATATACTTATTAATAACATGGTTGGGAATATAGAAAATATGCTAATCAAATGTGCCAATAACACTGGGGCAATAGCCAGTGTACTTAATAATATAATTGTAACTTTTAAAATTATTTTTAATTTTTGTGGGTACATAGTAGGTATATATTTTGTGGGTTACAAGAGATATTTTGATACAGGCAGGCAATGTGTAATAATCACATGAGGCTAAATAGGGCATCCATTACCTCAAGAATTTATCCTTTGTGTTACAAACTGTCCAGTTATACTCTTTGAGTTATTTAAAAATATACTCATAAATTATTTTTTACTATAGTCACCCTTTTCTGCTACCAAATATGAGGTCTTATTCATTCTTTCTAACAATTGATAAGTGAAAGAATGGTGGTTGTGGACTCTGAAGGCATTGGAGATGTTCTGTTAACATAGATACCATGCCACCAGCTGGAGCATTGGCCTCGGAAGCCTCTGGCTCTTAATCCACGGGGCTGCATGGTAAAGAGCAGATCAGATTGAAAATGTGGAGGATGTCCACGTTTTTTTTCTTTTTTGTACTCATTAACCATCCTCATCCCCCACCGTCAACCCACTACTCTCTCTAGTTTCTGGTAAACCAGCCTTCCACTTTCTACCTCCATGAGCTCAATTATTAAAATTTTTAGGTCGCAGAAATATGTGAGAAAATGCGAAGCTTGTCTTTTTGTGCCTGCCTTACTTCACTTAACCTAATAATCGCCGGTTCCATCCATGTTGCAAATGACAGGATCTTATTCTCTCTTTATGGCTGAATAGTACTCGGTGTATAGGTGCCACATGTTCTTTATCAACTCATCTGTTGACGGACACTCAGGTTGCTTCCAAATCTTAGCTATTATAAATAGTGTTGTAATAAACACAGGAGTGCAGCTATCTCTTCAGTATATTGATTTCCTTTCTTTCTTTTTTTTTTTGAGTATATATCTAGGAGCAGGATTACTAGAGATTACTGGAGAATATGTTAGCTCTAATTTTAGTTTTTTGAGGAGCCTCCAAACTGTTCTATATAGTGATTCTACAAATTTACATTCCTACCAATAGTGTACAAGCATTCCCTTTTCTCCGCATCCTTGCCAGCATTTGTTATTGCCTCTCTTTTGGATCAAAGGCATTTTACCTGGTGAGATTGATATCGTATTGTAGTGTTGATTTGCATTTCTCTGATGATCAGTGGTATTGAGCACCTCTTCATAGTCTTGTTTGCCATTTGTATGTCTTCTTTTGAGAAGTGTCTATTCAGATCTTTTGCCCATTTTTAAATCAGATTTTTTTTTTTTTATTTAGCTATTTGAGTTCCTTACATATTCTGGTTATTAATCTCTTGTCAGATGGGTAGTTTGCCAATAATTTCTCCCATTCTGTAGTTTGCCTCTTCATTTTGTTAATTATTTCCTTTGCTCTGCAGAAGCTTTTTAACTTGATGTGATCTCATTTGTCCATTTTTGCTTTGGTTTCCTGTGCTTGTAGGATATTGCTCAAGAAATCTTTGACAACTCCAACATCCGGGGGAGTTTCTCCAATGTTTTCTTTCAGTAGTCTCATGGTTTGAGATCTTAGATTTAAGTCTTTAATACATTTCGATTTCATTTTTGTATATAGAAAATGATAGGAGTCTAGCTTCATTCTTCTGCATATGAATATCCAGTTTTCCCTGCACCATTGATTGAAGAGACTGTCCTTTCCCCAATGTATGTTCTTGACACCTTTGTCAAAAATGAGTTCACTGTAGATGTCTGGATTTATTCTGGATTTATTTCTTTTTCTATATTCTGTTCCACTGGTCTATGTGTCTGTTTTTATGCCAGTACCATGCCATCGTAGTTACTATAGCTCTGTAGTATAATTTGAAGTCAGATAATGTGATTCCTCCATTTTTTTTTTTTTTTTTTTTGAGACGGAGTCTCACTCTGTTGCCTAGGCTGGAGTGTAGTGGTGCAATCTCGGCTCAGTGACACAGCCGCCTCCCAGGTTAAAGCGATTCTCCTGCCTCAGCTTCCCAAGTAGCTGGGATTACAGGCACATGCCACCATGCCCAGCTAATTTTTTTGTCTTTTTAGTAGAGACAGGGTATAATCATTTTGGCCAGGCTGGTCTCGAACTCCTGACCTCAGGTGATCTACACACCTCAGCCTCCCAAAGTGCTGGGATTAGAGGTATGAGCCACCGCGCCTGGCCTCCAGTTTTGTTCTTAGCATTTGCTCAGTACAGCTTTAGCTACTTTGAGTCTTTTGTGATTTCATATACATTTTAGGATTGTTTTTTCTATTTCTGTGAAGAACGTCATCAGTACTTTGCTGGGAACTGACTGAATCTGTAGATTGCTTTGGGTAGTATGGACATTTTAACAATATTGTTTCTTCAAATCCATGACATGGAATATCTTCCCACTTTTTGGTGTCCTCTTCAGTTTCTAGCATGATATTTGATAGTTTTCATTGTACAAGCTTTCATTTCTCTAAATTAATTCTGGTTATCTAATTTTATTTGCAGCTATTGTAAAGGGATTACTTTCTTGATTTCTTTTTCAAATTATTCATTGTTGGCATACAGAAATGTTACTGATTTTTGTATGTTGATTTTGTGTCCTGCAACTTTACCGAATTTAATGGTTCTAATAGTTTTTCGGCGGTCTTTAGGTCTTTCTAAATATAAGATCATATCATCTGCAAACAAAGGTAATTTGACTTCTTCCATTCAACTCTGGATGCCCCTTATTTCTTTTGCTTGTATGATTGTTATAGCTACGTGGGAGGATTGTTGTCATGAAGGGATGCTGAATTTTATCAAATGCTGTTTCAACATTAATTGAAATAATCATATAGTGTTTGTCCTTCATTCTGTTGACATGATTATCACACTGATTAATTTACAAATGTTGAGTCACTCTCGTATCCTTGGGATAAACCCACTCGGTCATGATGAATTATCTTTTTAATGTGCTGTTGAATTAGATTTGTTAGGATTTTGTTGAGGATTTTTGCATGAATATTCATCAGAAATATTGGTCTGTAGTTTTCTCTTTAATGTGTCTTTGTCTGCTTTTGGTATCAGGGTAACACCGGCCTCCTAGAATGAGTTTGGAAGTATTCTCTCCTCTGCTTTTTTTTTTTTTTTTTTTTTTTTTTTTTTTTTTTTTTTTGATTGGTTTGAGTAGAAATGGTACTGGTTTTGCTTTAAATGTTTGGTAGAATTCAGCAATGATGCCATTGGGCCCCAGGATTTTCTTTGCTGGGAAACTTTTTATTGTGAGTTTAATGTTATTACTTGTTACTGGTCTGTTCAATAGCAAGCAACAACACTAAAGCCATAATAAAATGTTCTGGTTTTGGAGTTTCTCATGGTCCAATCTTGGTATGTTGCACATGTCTAGGAATTTCTACATTTTTTCTAGTTTTCTCCAATTTACTGGCATAAAGTTGATCATAGTGCCCACTAAGGATCCTTTTAGTTTCTGTGGTATCAGTTGTAATGCCTCTTTTTTCATCTTTTGATTTATTTATTTAGGTTTTCTTTTTTTTCTTATTCTGGCTAAAGCTTTGTCAGTTTTGTTTATTTTTCCAATAAACCAACTTTTTGTTTGGTTGATTCTTTGTATTGTTTTATTTCAATTTCATTTATTTCTACTCAGATCTTTATTATTTCTTTTCTTCTATTCATTTTCAGTTTAGTTTGCTCTTGCTTTTCTAGTTTTTTAAGATGCATCATTATTTATTTGGAGTTTTTCTTCTGTCTTGATGTAGGTACTATAGCTATACACTTCTCTTTTAGTACTGGTTTCACTGTATCCCATAGATTTTAGTATGTTGTGTTTTCATTATCATTTGTTTCAAGAAATTTTTCAGTTTTTTTCTTTTTTAATTGATCTGCTTGTCATTCAGGAGCATACTGTTTAACTTCCATGTGTTTGTATAGTTTCCAAAATTCCTATTATTCCTCTAGTTATATTCCACTGTGATCAGAGAAAATGTGTGCTATTATTTTATTTTGTTTTTGGAATGTTTTATGACTTGTTGTGTGGCCTAACATATGGTCTATTCTTGAGAATGATCCATGTGCTGAGGTAAAGAATGTGTATTCTGCAGTTATTGGATAAAATGCTTTGTAAATAGCTATTAGGTCCATTTGGTCTACAGTGCAGTTTACACCCAATGTTACTTTGTTGATTTTCTGTCTGAAAAATCTATCTGTCCAATGCTGAAAGTGGGGTGAAGTCACAAGCTATTATATCTCTCTCTAGCTCTAACGATATTTGCTATTTTGAATTTTATGTCTAAAAGGTCATATATCTCTGTCTCTCCAGGATTGGACTCTAGTGCCTTATTTAGTTCGTTTGGTGAGGTCATGTTTTCCTGGATGGTCTTGATGCTTGTGCATGTTCATTGGTGTTTGGGCATTGAAGAGTTAGGTATTTATTGTAGTCTTCAGAGTCTGGGCTTGTTTGTACCCATCCTTCTTGGGAAGGCTTTTCAGGTATTCAAAAGCACTTGGTTATTGTGATCTAAGCCATATTTGCATTAAAGCACATCTTAAGCCCAGTAATACTGTAGTTGTTGTTGACTCGTAGAGGTACTACTTGGTGATCTTGGAAAATATCTACAAGAATTTTGTGGATTACCAGGCAGAGACTCTAGTCTTTTTCCCTTACTTTCTCCCAAACGAATGGAGCCTCTTTGTCTGTGCTAAGCTGCCTGGAGCTGGGGATGGGATGACATAAACACCCCTGTGACCACCACTAATGAGACTGCTCTGAGTCTGACCTGAAGCCAGCATAGCACTGGGTCTCACCCAAGGCCCACTATAACCACTACCTGGCTACAACCTATGTTCAAGGCCCCAGGGCTCTACAACCAGCAGATGGCAAAGTCAGCTAGACTCCTGTGTTTCCCTTTATGGCAGTGAATTCCCCCATGCCCCAAGTGGGTCTTCCCGGGAGCCAGGGACTGAAGTGAAAAATATTAGAAATCTACCTGAGTGCTCTATTTTACTGCATCTAAGCTGGCACTTAAACTACAAGATGCAGTCCTTCCCACTCTTCCCTCCCCTTTCCACTGGCAGAGGAGCCTCACCCTATGACCACCACCACCACCACAGGTCCATAAGGAATACTGCCAGGCTACCACTGATGTTCACTTCAGGCCCAGGGCCTCTTCAGTCAGTTTGTGGTGAATGCTGCCAGGCCTGGAACTCTCCATTCAGGGCAGTGAGCTTCCTTCTGGCCCAGGGCAAGTCCAGAAATGCCATCCAAGAGTCAAGGCCTGGAATTGGGGACTCCAAGAGCCTGCTTGGTGCCCTCCCCAGCTGTGGCTAATTTAGTAGCTGAGGTGCAAGGCAAATATTGCTTTATTTTTCCTTCAGCTTTTCTCAAGTAGAAGAAGTCTCTCACTATAGCCACCACAGCTGGAAATATGCTGGGTCTCACCTGGAGCCAGAAAGTCTCAGAGTCTCACCCAAAGCCCATGGTATACTACTTGGATATTGCTGCTGGTTATTCAAGGCCCAAGGGCTCTTTAGTCAGCAGGTGATGTATTCTGCAAGGGCTGGGTCCTTTCCTTCATGACAGCAGGTTCCCTTCTGGCCCAGGGTGTGTCTAAAAATGGTTTCTGGGAGCTAGGAATCCCCACTCATCAAAGAGGACTTTAATGCAAGAGAAAGTCCTCTTTACTCTTCTCTCTCCTCTCCTCAAGAGGAAGGAAGGGTCTCTTTTGGAGCCGGGAGCTGTGTTGCCTGGGGTTGGGGGAGGGGTAGTGCAAGCACTCCCTTAGCCACCTCCATTTGTGTCTCAGTAGATAGGGTGCCCCCAAGTCCACTGGCTCCAAGCCCAGCTCAGCACTAGTGCATGTCTAGGGATTGTAGTCTTTATGGCCTAGATTGCCTTTCAAGTTCATTTAAGGTCTCGGAGCACTTTAGCCCACAGTGACGGGGCTTGCTGGAGCTCATACTCAGACTGCTGGGACGGGCGATTCCTCTCTGGCTAGAGCTCATCTAAATGCTCCCTGTGCGGATGGGCGCTGGCTGAGTTCAGCCCAGTTTTGCTTGCAGCTGTGACAGGGCAGCACTGAGTTCAATGCAGTATCTCACAATCACTGTGCTGTCCCTCTCCCTAGCACACAGATTCTCTCTCCATGCCACGTGGCTGCTGCTGGGAGATGGGAGAGGGGTGGCATCCTCAGGTCAAGACGGTCTTTTCTAACCTCTTCAGTGCTGCTTTCAGACACATGAAGTTAAAACCAGGTACTGTGAGTGCACACCTGATTTGTGGTTACTATGTGGAAAAAAACACCTTCATAAGATAGAGATAGTTGTTCAATTTGGTGTTCCTGTCCAGGGCCGTGGGATAGGCCATCTTGCTCCACCCCCATTTTGAATTATAACTTTAAAAAATGCCAATAAACTAAATTTAAAAGCCCAAAATAAGATTAAATGTCATATTAATACCCTTATGGTATTAGGTGATATTACCTATGTGGTATTAATATCCTTAAGCTGTGGCCGCTAAAATACATATAGATGCAAGTGATATTCCCTCAATGCTCGCAAATAACAATGACTCTAACTGCATCAGAATTTGCTTGAAAGCATCAAAAATAATTTTGATGAGAGTCCTTCATGTTAAAAAAAATCCAAAAAGCCAAAGGTTTGTAAAAGTCTGTCCCAAGGAAGGGAAACCTCTTCCCCTTATCTGTCTTTGGCGCAGCTGAGTCAGGCTGGAATATTACAAAAGATTTTATTAAATAGTAAGTGGAACCAAAACTGACTGGAGAGAATATTCTTTTAAAAACCACACAAACAGAATCCTTCAGATCAATTACCACAAGTTGATATGGGGTCAAAGAAAACTACATCCTAAATCCAGAAACCACTTGCACAAAGCTTTTTAGCTGCATTACATGTTACATTGAAATGTTAAAACCAGTCTAAAAGCCCAGCTCCACAAATTGAGCAAAAATGTTTTATTGAATTTAATATTTTGTAGTAGATAAAATGAATGTTTTGGAAGATTATGTAAGAAAATGAAAAATGCTCAGGTAGTAATATCAATTCGGGTAGTAAACTGTACATGTGACTATGATTACAACTCTGCAGATATGTAATCTTTTAAAAGAAGCTTGCTAGCTTGACATGCTGGCATGCGCCTGTAGTCCTAGCTACTCAGGAGGCTGAGGCAGGGGGACTGCTTGGGCCCAGGACTTTGAAGCTGCAGTGTGCTATGATCTCCCGACTGTAGTGGGTGACAGAGCAGGACTCTAAATAAATAAATAAATCTAATTAGATTAAATAAGCCTTCTAAAATCATTTACAAGACCTTCATAACATTGTGTTTGGATAATAGGCAAGGAATGATTTATTTCTTCATTTTGCTTTTATGAATTTTCTAAATTCTCCTTAATAATTAGATAATAACAACTCAAATTTATTAATGACTATCACACGTATGGTATTTGTTGTTCTTACTGCATTATCTCACCTAATTCAAGGCAAAAAGATTGTGAAGCAGTTACTACTATTATCCATTTTTATAGATGGAGATAAGGAGAGGCATGAAACAATCTAGATTAATGACTGTGAGAATTCACTAGTAGTACCTAGTTGGGGCCTGTGATTCAAAATGTGGCAGTTTACTTATAAGGTCCAAATTCTTAATCATCCTAAACTATGAAAGGATGCACAACATAGTCCAGTTTGCAAATTATTAAATTTCATTATAACAAAGCTAATTTATAATCTTAATGTCCATATGCCCTACATTTTAGAGGCTGAGATAACTAGCAACTTATCGCCGAGGTACCAGTACAATTCTAGCAGTGTGACCTTGGATAAATTATATGATATCAATTAGTAGTAATTCCTCATCTAAAAGTAAAAATGACATGTATTTTATAGAATTTTTGTGATGATTAGAAGTCATATATACAAAAGGCCTAGATTAATGAATATAAGCATTCATCATTATTGTTGTTGTTAAGTTGTGTGGGAAAAATATTTTATCTCTAACTCTAAATATATGTTCTAGCACAAGTTTCCTAATTTAATTGTTCCTCTGTTATAGGACATGGATGGAAGATAATAAGCGTAGTTTCTTCCTCTGGGAAAGTGCTCATTTATCAGTCCTCACGTGGCACTAAATGTGAACACAGCCAGATATAGATGGTCTGTGACAGAAGAAACCTGATGGTCTTACTGAACTCACCCCAGGTACTGTGCTTGATATTATTCTATAGTGTAGTCTTTATAATTTGGTTTCTGTAGCATCCCTGGAACAAGTTCATATGTGCTGGTGTGAGTTTCATTTTGCATGTGCTGCTTTATCATGAACATGGAAGATACACTAGGTTTCTGTGGTAGAAACACTCTGGCCTCTTCCAAAGCAGAAGGCCCTGGGCTGTAGACCTTCAAATATAAGCAAACATACAAAGCTTTTAAAAGCTCTGACTTCTGGGAATGGAACAAATTGCTGAAATCACTTCTGCCTTGATCCAACAATTCATTATCTCCCAGAAACAGTGGCTTTTATAGCTGCTAAGGGGCTGCTATATTCTTCTGGAAAGAAGGAATAATCTCAATACAGACATGAATTTTTAAGCCCTTATATTAAAATCTCTAGACTTAATTTTATTTGTCTAAATCTGTAATCAATCTAAGAATGGGATGGAGATATTTTTATAAAACAAATTTAGAAAAGAACTAATTTTATTTTATATGAAACAAAATTGGCCATTTATAATAAACTCCCCAAATATTCCAAAGAAAGAATTATATTTTTATTTCCTCACTATACAGCTGGGAAATTATCAAAATGAATATTAAAATCTTGATTCCTATTCATGCTTGATACGAAAACAAGGCCTTGTAAACTTTTAATATTTTCTAATAGACAAGTGTGTAATAATTTACTAAGGGCACCCTATTATCCTAGATTTATTTTGAGTCTCTTTATTGATATAATCAGATTAATTAAAGAATGAAAATTAACCCCAACTTTAGAGACAGAAGCAACACAAGTCAAGCGTGTTGTCTGATTTGCCTGAGGCCTATTTTTACCCAGGAAAGAAATGGCACTGTTGGTGATTATTTAGTAGGTAAGTAACTATAGGTCATGTCTGAATCTAATGATAGGAGTACTTTCATCAAACCTAAACTTGAATGATACCATTACACAAAAATGGGGACTAGGAAAAGAGTTAAGTATCTTGATTTTTAAGACGTGTATATATCTTCAACTAGTGTCTACACAGGGCAATTTTATTTAGATTAGTGAGGTAAGGGGAGAAGGGATGAGAGGATACTAAGGAGAATAGAACTGAGACAGATTAAAGAAGAATGGAGTCCATGAAGAGAGCTCTGGTCCATATACATCTATATGTAACAGGGAAATGGTTAACTAAATGAGGCTCTAAATTATGAACCTCCTGTGAGGTGTGGCTTTACTTGCTGTAAATTATCCTGGGGATTGAAGGTGATAGTAATAATGCCTGGATGCTTGAAACACCCATCACTATCTGAACCAGGAAGCAGTTAGGTGATACTTTCCACTGCCATAAAGATATGAAATGGAACTTCTCTGCAACAGCAGGATCCTGAACCAGTAACCGAAAGGAGGCTAAAGCATTGGCAAACTAAAGACCAGTTTAGCAAATCAATAGCCAGTGAGTGCTCAGTGAGGGGATGATAATGTCTTTATGGTTTTTTTTTTTTTTTTTTTTTTTGAGACGGAGTCTTGCTCTGTCGCCCAGGCTGGAGTGCAGTGGCGCGATCTCGGCTCACTGCAAGCTCCGCCTCCCGGGTTCACGCCATTCTCCTGCCTCAGCCTCTCCGAGTAGCTGGGACTACAGACGCCCGCCACCACGCCCGGCTAATTTTTTGTATTTTTAGTAGAGACGGGGTTTCACCGTGGTCTCGATCTCCTGACCTCGTGATCCGCCCGCCTCGGCCTCCCAAAGTGCTGGGATTACAAGCGTGAGCTACCGCGCCCGGCCAATGTCTTTATGGTTTTTACTGATTCTGAGGAGCAGCTATACATGTCTGGTGTATTCCTCAGTAGAGATATATAGTGTTAATTACCAATTTCCAGAGTGAAGCACCATCTCTTTCCATAGAATCCCCAAATGTATAACAGCTTGAGGAGGTCTTCAATGGGAACTTCCTTTCTATAACTTTGATATTCATACTCAGGCCAAGGGAAAGATACCCCAGATCCACCTGTGATAATTGCCCTTCTATTTCTAGAAAGATGCTTTTGATTAAAAGTAAGTTTCAGGTGACATCAGGAATCTCTGTACTTTCAAGCTATTTCTTATTCTCTGACTGGAGCTGGATATTAATTCCCAGTCCAATTTATATAGCTTCTTCCCTCTGAAACCAAAAGGAAAAGAAAAGAGAAAAAAGCTTCTCATCTCTTCTTGTCCTTGGACTCCACTGCTAGTCCTTTCTTCAAGCCTTTCAAGCATTAGTCAGTATTTTATTACGTATTCACCCCTCAAAAGAAAAAACAAAAAGAAAACCTGCATGCATTCTCAAAACACCATAAATTTCCTCTTTTTCTGTTTGATTATAATGAATAAAGCAATGGGTCTGTCAGATAAACATGATTACGTTAGTTTTTTTATTGAAACAGTGAAGCTTTTAAAATTATGTTGTATGATGGTACCCAAAATGAGAATAATGTTAGGAATTTTAGGATTCTCCTTTTATCTATATTCTTTATAGAAAATATAAAAGAAAAATCAGTGTCATTGAAAAAGATTCATTAGGAAGACAGAATTCATGGATTATAATAAAAATAGATTTATTGAGCTAAAAAGAGTAGGCAGCATTTTCAAAATTTTTGAATGAATTTAATGATAAAACTTTTACAGTATGTATCTCCTTGCTCCAGGAATTATTAATTTTAGTATACTCATTAATCTGAAGATTATTCACCAGTTATTAAAATTTTAAACATTTAAGTATGTATATTGAAAGGACACTATTTTTAACTCTCCTTTTCTACAGAGAAAAAAAGCTTTATTTTTGTGTTTCTATTCAATAGAATAGAAGATATACCGGAGGAAAAACTTAACAAATAAAACACATCAGGAAATAAACTCAATATACTGTCTTTGGGTTCCTTTATTTAGAAATTAAATCAATAGAAGTATTGGTGAATGTATTCCACAGTTATTGTTTGAATTTGTAGAATTTAAAAATTTCAGATAAAAAAGCCAATTATGGAAAATACAACTGAATAACTATGCTTAAAATATTAAACATGAAATTAAAAAATGCTATGAATTCATCTTTACTGCAGTTTTTTTAAAATCTTAAGATATTTTTGAATCAATGAAGCCAGAATATGTTGTATGCCAATATAAATGTGTTGTGATAGAAAATTTACCAATTTCAGAAAGGCATATAGAATATCTCCAAGGCCTGGAAGTTATGAGTGACAACTGTGCTAATTGGAAGTCTGCTTCATAAACTAGTAAGCAGAGCAAATTAGTCATGGCAGAACTGAAATCTAACTATATCACAAGAAGGATTCTCTTTGTCCCCACCTCACTCCAAAGCATTTTCATGGTCAATTACTCCTGAACAGACTATCCAGAAGAGGAAAATACATCAACAAACTATTTATTCAAAGCTCATCTCTAAACATAAATAATTTAAGAAGAGAAAAAGGGTTTAAATGTGTGCTAGCAAGCATCTAAGCATAGTACTTTCATAGCCTTGAAAACTAAGAATGTAATAGTTTCAGTTTTCACATCTAGCATTACTGATTTTTTTTATTTCAAGAGCAGTTTCTTGTGTGTGCTTTTAAATTATTTCAAATTAACTTTTATATTTAGAACATGCTCATCTTTGTTCCAACATTTTCAAATACCACAGTAAACAGCAATCTTTGTAACTGATTAAAATGGGCTTTATAAATTTGGAAAAAGCTAAATTACAGATTATGACTTTTCCCAATATACATTAATCACATTGAAAATGAAATTTAGCTGGTATTTTATATGTAATAGAGGAATATAATTTGTTTTTATATTAGTACTAGTCTTGACCTAAGTATTTACAAATCAATACTAATTTTATATTTAATGGCATCTATAAATGTCTTTATGCAGGAAGTTTAATTTTTGTGCTGTAGTTACAAATGCATTTTTAAGTACACAGAGAATTTTAAAAGGGCAGAAGAGAATTTAAAGGTGTTATTTACATAAATGTAAAAGCTCCTAAAGTGGAGAAATCTCTCATAAAGAATTTCAAACATTTGCTTGACTCTGGAGGCCTGGCATACTAAGGAATTAGGATTCCTTCTAAGAATTACACATCTGAAGGCTGTCCTGAAAGACTTTCAGTACTCGATGATGCTCTTTTTGGTACCACTACCTAGATGCACATTTAGCTTGTTTTCTTCCTCACTATCCACTAACTCCTGTGGTCTGCTTAGGGCTCTGCCAAAACCAGTGGTTCTCAAAGTTAGCCATAGATTGGAATGACCTGGGTAGCTTTTAAGAACTCACTGTCCAGATCACACTTCAAACCAAATAAATCAAAATCTTGGGTGGGGTGTGTGTGTGTGTGTGTGTGTGTGTGTGTGTGTGTGTGTGTTTATCGTTGTGGTGATGATAAGGAGGGTGGGGAGGCGAGGAGGGTCAGCCATCAGTATTTAAAAAAATATCCAGCCTGGGCAACATGGAGAAACCCTGTCTCCACAAAAGCACAAAAAATTAGCTAGTTGTGGTGGTGCATGCCTGTGGTCCCTGTGGCTTGCTTGGGAGGCTGAGATGGGAAGATCACTTGAGCCCGGGAGGTTGAGCCTACAACGAGTCGTGATCATGCCACTGAACTCCAGCCTGGGTGACAGACTGAGACCTTGTCTCAAAAAAAAAAAAACAAAATTATGCTGGGTGCGGTGGCTCAAATGCCTGTAATCCCAGCACTTTGGGAGGCCGAGACAGGTGGATCACCTGAGGTTGGGAGTTCAAGACCAGCCTAACCAACATGGAGAAATGCCTTCTCTACTAAAAATATAAAATTAGCCGGGCATGGTGGCATATGCCTGTAATCCCAGCTACTCGGCAGGCTGAGGCAGGAGAATCGCTTGAACCTGGGAGGCAGAGGTTGTGGTGAGCCGAGATTGCACCATTGCACTCCAGCCTGGGCAACAAGAGCCAAACTCTCTCTCTCTCTCTCTCTCTCTATCTATCTATCTATCTATCTATCTATATCTATCACAGATGATTCCCATGTGCAGCCAAAGTTCAGTATCATAGCCCCAGACATTTTATTTTCCTGTTTTTATTTCTCCTGTTCCAATTGTATTCTCCACCAAATCTATAACCTGCTTCATGTTCTCATCTGCGGCCACATGTGCCCACCAGTTTGTACCTAAATGCTCATGCTGTCCACTCCCGAGGGCGTGTGTATTAGACTTTATTGGCCATTGCTCATTAGGCCCATAAGAACAGCTGACTTCCTTCTCACTAGATTTATTTTCTTTGGACGAATGGAATGCTAGAGCCTTGTAACTTAACTTTTTTTCAATATTGCCTTCTCTAGCCATTTCCCACACAATAGCCAGATTCGCATTTTTATATGAAAACAACATCAAGTCACTTCCTCACTGAAACCTCTCGGCCGGGCGCGGTGGCTCACGCTTGTAATCCCAGCACTTTGGGAGGCTGAGGTGGGCGGATCACGAGGTCAGGAGATCGAGACCACGGTGAAACCCCGTCTCTACTAAAAATACAAAAAATTAGCCGGGCGTGGTGGCGGGCGCCTGTAGTCCCAGCTACTCGGAGAGGCTGAGGCAGGAGAATGGCGTGAACCCGGGAGGCGGAGCTTGCAGTAAACCGAGATTGTGCCGCCACTGCACTCCAGCCTGGGCGACAGGTGAGACTCTGTCTCAAAAAAAAAAAAAAGAAAGAAACCTCTCCAATGACTTTCCACTAAGATCTCAATTCGACAGCACTGCATAGGATACTTCCTCTGATCTACTGGCTAAAGTTGCCCCTCAGTGCAATTACACTATATAAAATCACCCTATTTTCTTCATAGTACTTATCCGTAAATAAATATTTTTACTCACTTTGCTTAGGTTTTTTTGGTCTAATCAATAGAATTTCAGGTACCTTGTCCATCTCATTTATCTTGTAACCCTAATACCCAGGAGTGTACATGCACACAATAGATATTTTAACTGATATTTGCCAAATGGAAGAAGTCACTCTGATTTCAGACTTCCCCATACCAGGTCATAGCTATCTAGTTGTAGCTGCACTAGCATGCCCTATACTATTGAAAACATAGTTATCTGTTGGTCATCAGAGAATATGTCCAGAATTCTTCTGCTTCTCATTCTTATCCATGTGTGCAAAATAAGAAACTTAATTCATAAGGCATATCCCTAGAGTCCTCCTGAGAATCTCATTTCTTGCAGACTGTCCTCAGTCTCTCTCATTTTTGACCTCTAACATTTCTATGGCAGTGAAAAAAAAATCCTTGGACAGATTGCTTTCCATTAGCATGGATAATTGAGAGTTAACAAGGCACTGTTATTTTTCCAGGTGAGCAAGTTACTTACTTTAAGTAATTTAAAAAATATTACAGATTTGGAAATGCATGGATTATTTTAGTCGGCAGTGTATAATTCAAGAAATTAATACTTCAGGGAATGGATTGATACCTAGATAAGTAGAAGACATTTATGTATTCTTTAAAATACCTACTTACCAATGCATAATAATACCATATTTAGTGTAAGTTTAGAATGCCATTCAGTGGCAACCAACATATAGGTTTGTGTATGCAAATTGGTTTCAGTATAAAACTCCCTCCTTGTCCTTTAAAAAATTCCTGTTGACATAGTTTACCAAAGTTTCTCCAGAGATATGGAGCCAAACTAACTGTCCCTCCCTTTAGTGGTGCTAAATATGACCTCTTAACCCAATAGCTGTGACCAAATTGGACTAGACAAAAATTTCAGTAACTCAACCATGCAATTGCCTTTTTTCCTCCTAGCTATTCAGATTTAGGGATGAAACTTAAACAAATACATAATGAAATCATATATCTCGACAGATGATATGATAAATATTCTAGGAGGTGTTTGATTCCAATTTTAAGGCTAGTAGGATTTCCTCCAAGGTATCTGATTTCCAGGAAGAAATGAATAGTTCCTAAAGAAGATTTGGATTATTTTGATATAAGATACCCATACCAAACTCTGCTATCCTCTTATATATATATATATAAAAGGAAAAACAGCAGAGGGTAGGTAAACTATCCTTCATTTCAAATTAGTGCAATGGTTGCATTAGGATCATTCCTCATATTGGGCATTATAATTTCTCATTTCTGAAAGGAAACTTTTAGAGGAAAGCAACCATAGTGAAGAAGATTCTGAGAGTTTAGTTCATGTAGTTTTAAAATATCACATGGTAAAACAGTATAAATTGCTTTAAAAGGCAAACGATAAACAGGCAAAATATTAGAGACTGTCTAAAAGATATGGAAGTTAGTATCCCTAATGTACAATAGGTTCTTATAAACCAATATCATAATCTTCTAATTTATATACCCCAACTGAAAATAATCAAAAACCTTAAATCAAAAGAAATACACATAGACCACATACCTATGAGGAAAAAAATTAGCTTAAACTAATAATCAAAAAAGGCAAATTAATACAAACATATGTTACTAGTTCAAATATCATAATGGCAAAAATGAAAATAAATACTTTAATATTACTACTCAGTCTTGGCAAGGCTATAGAGAAATATCTTGTTTACTGCTAAAGAGGAGGTCAAAAGGTAAAAGCCTTTTGGAGGGCAACGATTCAGCAATATGTTTAATAATGTTAAAATGCTATAATTTTTAAACGACAAATGTTATTAAGATTTTATTTTAAGGTAATATGGAAGTATTTACAAAAGGATGTTGTACAAGAATGTTAACTTCAGAACTTTTCATAATAATAAAAATTGCAACAAATTGGAATATCCAGTTATATGTAATTGGCTGAATAACCCCTACTCTACCTATAGGGTAGAATCCAGAGTGCAAGCTGAAGTGTAGATTTATATATTTACTGACTCTTTAGTAATTTAACAATTTGGGAAATCACATAAGTCTAAACATTAAAAAAAGTAAATACAGCATATACTCTATCATTATTTTTAAAATATATAAAATAATGTTATTCACACAAATAGGTTTGCACAGATAAAAGATAAACAAACAAAAGTAGAAGTGTATGACATTTAAATTTTTATTCATGACTTTTCTCCATGTTATTTATAATTGGAACAAATAGCTATTAGTCAACAAAACCTATCACCTCCCAAATTCCCTATTAATTGTCTCCCTCTTACGTTCTTCTGCATCCCTTTCGCCAGAAACTTCAAGATTATTAATGTTTCCACAAATGTCAAGTGTTTTAATCAGTATGTTGATATTTGAAAACAAGTTTAGCTGAATTATTAAATTGTGGCCATTTAAATATGTTCTCTTTTCCTAACAACCCAACCAGCCAGCTTTCCCCAATACAAGGGTTCTTGACTTTAATGAGTTCAAATTAAATGATTTGACCAGCACCATACAATTGAAAAATATATTGAATTCAACAGGAATTAAGTCCAATTTCCCAAAAACGTTCATCCAGGACGTACTATTCGAGGCTTAAGTTTCAATTTATTTAACTAAATCAAATTGCAATAAGAAAGGTTATAAGCTTAAAAATAATTTAACTCTTAAATCATGATTAAATCTCTCAAATTATACACACACACACACACACACACACACAATCTTATGCCAAATAACATTTCAAACGTTGGAAAACATATAGAATGGAGGTCCTGTAAGATTAGAATACTGCATTTTTACTGTATCTTTTTATACTTAGACATGTTCACATACACAAATGCTTACATCGTGTTACAGCTGCCTACAGTGTTCAGTACAGTCACATGCTGTCTAGGTTCATAGCCTAGGAGCAACAGGCTATACCATATAGCCTAGGTATGTAGTGGGGTATACCATCTAGGTTTGTGTAAGTGCACTCTGTGATGTTCCCACAGTGATGAAATCAACACATTTCTCACAACATATTCTTGTTATTGAGTGACACATAACTGTATATACATATATATATATATATATATACACATATACACATATGCAAATACACACAAATATGTAGTCATTTCTCAGTGCGAATGGAATAAGAAAGCTATTATTTTTGCCTTTAGAAGCATTTTCTTTAAATGCTTCTAAAGGTTAAATATTTGTACATTTTCTAGCCTTGATTTTGTAAATACAAACCTGTTAGTTATGGCACATAACTTTCATACTCATTAAATGATAGATGAAAAGCAGCAACAGTTAGCAGTAGAAATTTTTTTAAAGTCCACTTAATTTAAAACATAATTTTTGAATACTCTTCTTATAGATTTCAAATAAAAATCACATACAAGTCACTGGTAATTTGATGCCATGTTTCACGTGACTAGAGCCTTGCTATTCTGACTATGGTTCCTTTATTAGTACCATTCCTAGCTCCTGGGAGCTTGTGTGAGTGATGCCCAATCTCAGACCTCATCTCTTTCCTACTGAATCAGAATCTGCATTTTATAAGTCCCTTAGAAGAATTATATGCACACTAATGTTTGAGTAATACAAAATGAGAGGAAGAAATAATGATGATAATAAATAAAATTTAAGATTCATAAGTACATAAGTTTTTGTGCATTTATTGGTTGAGGAGTAATCAAACCATAACTAATTTTTTTTTAGAAAATCTTTCTCTGTCACCCAGGATGGAATGCAGTGGTATGATCATAGTTCACTGCAACCTCAAACTCCTGCCTCAGTCTCCCAAGTAGCTGGGACTACAGGTGCATGCCAATATATCCAGCTAATTTTTAATTTTTTTTTAAACTATATTGCCCTGGCTGATCTCATACTCCTGGGCTCAAGTGATCCTCCCACACTGGCCTCTCTAAATGCTGGGATCACTGGTGTGAGCCACTATGCTAGGCTCTTTAACTAATTCTAACTCAGTTTTTCTTCCTAAACAGAGCCTCATAGCTTATTAGTCAATTTTTAATTCAGTGTTTTTCCAGCCTTTGCAAGATACAGCAGAAATACAATGGTGAATGCAAAAAACTTAATAGGAAAAATTCAAGAAGATAAATTTTGACGTGGACTTAACCTTGTCTAGAACCAGAAAATAGACAAAACAGGTTATGCATAGCTGCATTTACAAATTACGCAAATTCAGCAGCTGTAGTTTATGCAAATCTTGTGTAAGCCCCTTAAGTGTATCATTAACCTACATGAGTTGCTTGGGAATTCCATACACAGACAGGAGCAAAACTGATCCTTTCTCTTACCCCCACTCCAAATATCATAGGAGTACTAAATTTGTAACAACTTAATATGCTTTATTGTATTTTTTCAGATAAAAACATCACATACTGCTTTATATAATCCATTTATTAATTCGTGCTATTTTGGCCTCAGTAATTCTTATCATTTCAGTACTGCATATAAAAATCTAAAAGTTGGGTAGAACATTCAATGTTGAATGTCAAAATGTATTTTTTATTTAACTAAATCTTAAGTTCTGCATGAGTCCATTCTAAACGTCAATCATTTATGTGTAAATAAATAAAATATATACATATATATGTACTGAATAGCTAACATGCTCAAAGTATTATGAATAATAAATAAAGAATGAGATAAAACATAGAAAATTAATAGGTAATCACTAAACAAAATCTTCAACCAATAAACTCAATAATGATTTAACAAGCTATATATTAGAGTATCAATTGCTTTTTACAATCTAGATACTCTACTACGCACAGGATATATACAAATGGGACAAAAAGGAAAACTCTTGCTATTAGGAAATTTATACTCTAGTGCAAAGTACATTTTTGTTTTATTTGATGTTTAACTTTTGTTTTTATTCAGTTATACTTTCCTTTTATTTCTATGTGATCATTAAAAAGTGTCTCATTTAAAATATTTTGCAGAAAAGTACTAAATACTCCTTAGTTAATTAATTGTAAAGGAGTGCTGGTAAAATTATTCTGTCCTTCAAATTTCAATCTAGAAAACCGAAGTAGATTTTCACGAATCAAATGTTCAAATAGCAAGATTTAAGTCAAGCCTCTGTTTTGGAAAGCCAAATCATGATTTTTAAACACGTTGATAAAAATAAAAGGAGAAGGCTTTGGGAAAAAAATGCAAAAGTCATTCGAAGAAATGTATCATCACTCTAAAAAATAACAAAAAATAAAGTCCTCTGAAAAATGTTTTCAATCCTCAGTAGAATGAAAGAATCTATAGACTATAGACTTTTGGACCACAGAAAGCCATGATATAAAAAGAGACTGAGATAAAAAGTTCATATGAACGGATGGAAAGTAGTAAGAATAAAATCACAAAGAATACAAGGAAGCTCTAAACTCATTTGCAGAATTAAAATCCTGATAGAAGGGCAACATTTATTATATTGCATAATGACAAAATAATGATACAAAGGAAAACCTCGAGATGCACTACTAGAATGCAGAGTCAAGAGTGGTAAGATGAAAACTAAATTGAGGCAGTAGATGATAGATGACAGCTGTGAAATATAGGGATAGGGAATGCAACTTGTGGATCATTAGCATTTTTAAAGAAATGATTAAGCATATTAGAAAGTGGAAATATTCAAAGATATAATAGAAGAATATTTATCAAAACTTTACCAAAATACATCTGTGATTAAAAGAGCCTAACATGTTATACGCTAAATCATTGAACAGAGAACCAGTCTTAGACATACCATGGGAAGATAACTGTAAATCTCTAGATACAAAAAATAAACAAGCAAATCAACAAGGTGGAAGAAAATACAATGGATGGTCTTTTAAAATATTATTGAGACTACAATTGAGAAAAATGTTTAGATATTTGAGGGGGAGACGGTGTCTGAGAACTTTAGAGGCAGCCACATTACACGTCAAAAGCAATGGAAAAATATACTTGAATACTGGCCAGGCACCTGTAATGCCAGCACTTTGGTAGGCCGAGGCGAGTGGATCACCTGAGGTCAGGAGTTTGGGAGCAGCCTGGCCAACACGGCATAACCTGTCTCTACTAAAAATACAAAAATTAGCTGGGCGTGGTTGCGTGCGTCTGTAATCCCAGCTACTCGGGAGGCTGAGGCAGGAGAACCACTGCCTCAATGTCAAGTTGGCAACATCTATCACTATTTGTGGAAATTTACTTCCATTTGATGTAGTAATTCTACTTTTCAGAATTGTTTCAAAAACTATCATGTGTTAATTAATGCAAAAATACATCTCTTGTAATGTTCACTATGAAATTGATATCCAAAATTGGAAAGAAACCCAATCTTCATCCGTAAGTTGTGAGTAAAATAAGTGATGGTACAACCATTTGATGGCATACTAAGATGATATGAAAAATGATGTGAAATGCTCATAAGTCATTGTTAAGTAAAAAACACATCTTCATTAGGATTCATCTTATGTTTGTGTAAAAATGTCATAATAGATGTATTTATATGTTATTAATGTTAATTTACAGATGGGTGATTATGAGTGACCTTTATTTTCTCAAATAAAAACATATTTGTTTAAAATATTTAGAGAAATTTATTATTTTATGGTTCGTAAAACAAGCTGCTCAACAAAATATTATTTTAAAAGAGCATTGAGGCAGCATATATTTAGAGCAACTTATATACAACAATAAAGATGTATATTTTACTGGACTATACACTTAACAAAAGAAAGCAAAGCCTTTTTAAGGTTGGGTCACAGATTGTTATAGAGTTTTCAATTTCAGAAATATTTTGTATTCATTGTTTTCATACAAGAACACTACATGATGGATTTATATTGGAAGCAAAAATAAGGACACTCAAAATCAACACAGTGCACAAAACTGAAGATTCTTTTTTTTTTTTTTTTTTTGAGACGGAGTCTTGCTCTGTCGCCCAGGCTGGAGTGCAGTGGCGCGATCTCGGCTCACTGCAAGCTCCACCTCCCGGGTTCACGCCATTCTCCTGCCTCAGCCTCTCCGAGTAGCTGGGACTACAGGCGCCCGCCACCACGCCCGGCTAAGTTTTTTTGTATTTTTTTTTTTAGTAGAGACGGGGTTTCACCGTGGTCTCGATCTCCTGACCTCGTGAACCGCCCGGCTCGGCCTCCCAAAGTGCTGGGATTACAAGCGTGAGCCACCGCGCCCGGCAAAAACTGAAGATGCTAATAGACGATGGCTAACATATTAGAGTCACTTGTCACATGGTGCTTTCATGGCCTTTACACACCATTTACCACATAAGAATGATTATCCCAACTTTTAGAAAATTATTACTCTCCGCACTTTACTTTAGCAAAACATCTTTCAAGTACCCTAAAAATGTTCAAGTTAGCTATATTTGAGGGCACGTTTTCTGTTTAGCACCCCTGTTCTTTTATTATTTTATTTACGGAGTATGGGGTTGACAGACTGAGTGATCCTGAAATCTGTAACATGAGCATGTACGTTTGATAATGCTGAAATACTGCGTAGGAATACAAGACGGTTAACCTCATTGTTAGGAAGCACTCTTCATTGAGTTCAGTGATATTTGTGTTTCTGTAAAAAGAGATTGCTTATCTATTATCAGTTGATCCAATTTCTGGCAGCTGAGTGAAAACTATTTTTTTCCATTAAATCTGGTCAGTATGTTTGGGAAGAAATTGCAGTACATTGCCCAGAGGTTCCAAAACTCTTTGTTCATACATCCTTTATTTAATGCCTCAGGAATTTTCCCTCAGCAATCCTAAGTCCAAAAAAAAAAAAAAAAATACATTGAAGTCCGGTTTCTTATGTACAAGTACAAATAACTTAATAAATATTTCTATCATGCAACTTAGAAATCATTTGAAAAATAGTAGAAATACACTATAAGAAAAAAATTTTAATTTCTTCCACAATTAAAAATTTACTGAAAAATAATGACAAAATAATGATACAAAAGAAAACCTTGAGATGCACTATTAGAACTTTAGAGGCAGCCGCTAATACTTAAAAATTTATTTTACTTTTAAGTGTTATTTTTATTTGCATACCTGTTAGACACTGAACAGCATCTCAATCCTTGGAATCTGACTGAATGCATCACTTTATTCCTAAGCCACATTTTCAGGCAGCCTGTGCTTTTTGTCATAAAAAAATGCCAAAAACCCAGCTTCAAAAAGATAACATATCATCAAAAGGAATATGCAGACCAACCTAATATCGAAACTGTGAACTACCTCAAGCTAGTAGTTTGCACTGTGTATGACATCTGTCTAGTATTGCTATGTTTTCCTTAAACATTTAAAATATCCTAGAGTATCTCATGAGTTTGCTCAGTGCTCCAGGATTCCTTGGTACACAGATTGGAAATCACGGCCATCATCTGTATTCTAAGGTCATAAAATCAAATTCTCTGAAAAGAAGATTTTCACAGCAATCTTTTCTTCATGTCTAAAAGGCTTTAATCAAGGTGTTTTCTTTACAGTTATTGTCTTGTTTTTTTTTTCTTTTATATTTAGTTAAAAATAATTTTGTTATCCACTGATTGGGTGAAGCTGACACTAGGAGAGAAAAAAAGTAGGAAAAATAAACGACATTTTCTCAGTGAGATGATGTATTTTAGCAGCCTTTCAAATCCAATAAATTGGCCACAGTTGAGTATTTCGATAAGCAAAGACCATAGGGATCAGGGAAAAAAAATGAATGATGCATAATGGATGATGCCACGGGAGAAGATGAAGACAAGGGAAAAGAAGAAAGTCCCTGTCCCCTCAAAAAGGGAGGGGTAAGCAAAGATGAATTGATTTCTAGGGTTCTGCGGATACTTCCCATAGGAATGGTGACCAATTTTGTAGAGGCTTTACATAGCATATTTAAAATGATAGATAAAATATAAAACATTAATCTGATAGTATAAAAATATGAAATAGTATAAAATATAGGGAGGTTATATATATAATATATAGAAGTTGTATATTTTTTACTCTGTATAGTGTGAAAATGAGAAACAAGGCAGGAAGGATGCTGTAAGGGAGATAATGCAGCACGATAGGGTTTCGACACAAGTCTGAGGACGTCTCTCAGGTGAGATTGTATGTGTATTGTTTGTCCCTGTGCATATATGCTGGGGGTTGAGGATAAGAAGGGTCATTACTGGCGTGACTATAGTGTTTTTCTTTAAGTTCTCTTCTCTAGAATTTCAGCTAATGGGACATTTATAGAGAAAAATATTTAAAAGTTAGTAAATATATTTATTTGTAACTGAGATGGGCTTCACAGGAATTTAGTTACCAGTTCACATCCCAATCTCTCTTTCTATATGAGGTTTGAAAATGTGAACTGCTATGCATTGCTTGGGCATTAGCCCCAAATTGCTACGACAACTAATGAACCAGCTACATGTACTGACATCCTAGGTGCAAGTTGTAAAGCAAATTATCTGTGTATTCTGCTTGGTTAAATGTATATTTGTAGCCTTTTCGTGCAATAGAATTCAAGTTGTTGTGTATAAGAGCAGAACAAAATTGATAATGGGAGAAAATTGCCTTTCTGGATAGAAGTATAGAATAGCCATGTTTACGATTATCACAAATAAAGAATTCAATTCTTTACATGATTGGGTGAGAGTATGTATAACCTGGTGATGGGTGAGTTCAGAGTACCTTTAAACCTGGTATGCCCAACTTGATTTAATGTTACAATACAATATTTAACTTAAAAATTTGATTTAAATGTTGATGTTGAAAGCTCAAAGCTATACTAAGAGATTTTCTGAAAGAGATTATTGGGCTTAAAATAAAAATATATGTTTTTAAAAGTTAGTAAATATAGATTACATTAAAAAGAAGCTCTCAGGCTGAATGCTCCCCAGACAGTACAAAACTTTCAAAGAAGAGACAAAACAAAACCCTCAAAAAACAGAAAACAAGTATCTCTATCTCAATTAAATTAATGTAGTCTTAATGATGGTTAGTGATGGTAAGTTTTTTGTTAATGTTTTGTTTGTTTGTTATGAAACTACTACATGATGGCCAGGTTTCGGTATGGTGTACAATTTTACATATTGCTGGTGTAAGAAAAATAGTGTTTTTATAATTTTGAGCAACCAATTTCAGAATATATCTTAAAGAAATAGTCTGATGCAGAAGATGTTCATTACAACACCAAATATAATTGCAAAAGTAATGTTTTAAAAGCTAGAAGTTTAATATTAAAGAAAAGAATATGTAATGGTAAAACCATAGGATGGAATACCTACATTTAGGCAAAATGATTTCAAGTATATAAAAAGTGAATATGCTTGATAATCCTGAAGGAACAGAGAATAATATATCAACAGTGGTAACCTCTGGGTGATGTTAATACAGATTATTGCAATTTGCTAATTCATACTTTTTCAAAAGTTTTGAAATTTTCCATCGTTAGCATGTATTACTTTTATAATAAGATAAAAGTTCTTAAATTAGTGTTCTGGACTGAATGTGTCATCCAAAAATTCAGATGTTGAAGCCCTAACCTCTAATATGACAGTAATTAAGGATAGGACCTTTAAAGAGGTAATTAAGGTTAAATGAAGTCATAGGAATGGGGCTCTGTCTGACAAGATGGTGTCTTTTTTTTTTTTTTTTTTTTTTTTGAGACGGAGTTTTGCTCTCTCTCCCAGGCTGGAGTGCAGTGGGGTGATCTCGGCTCACTGCAAGCTCTGCCTCCTGGGTTCACGCCATTCTCCTGCCCCAGCCTCCAGAGTAGCTGGGACTACAGGTGCCCGCCACCACGCCTGGCTAATTTTTGTATTTTGTTTAGTAGAGACGGGGTTTCACCGTGTTAGTTAGGATGGTCTCGATCTCCTGACCTCGTGATCCACCCACCTCGGCCTCCCAAAGTACTGGGATTACAGGCATGAGCCACCGCTGCAGGCACAAGAGGGTGTCTTTTTAACAAGAGGAAGAAACACCAAAGATCTCTCCCACGTGCTCACAGAGAAAAGGTCACATGAGGACACAGCAAGAACGCAGCTGTCTACAAGCCAAAAAGAGAGGCCTTGGTGGAACCCAACTCTGCTGACACCCTGATCTTGGACTTCCAGCTTCTAAAACTGTGAGACAATACATTTAGGACACTCAGTCTATGGAATTTTTTTTTTTTTTTATGGGAGCCTGAGCTTAATAATACAGTTTGTTTAACCAAAATGTTTATAACTATGATAGACAACGAAACCTTATAATGAACTTAAGTGAAAAAAAAATTCACACACAAAATAGTGTGCATACTTATAACGCAACAAGATCAAGAGCACAAATACATAACAGAAAATATTTTATCAGATCAGTTTCCTATTTTTTCTGTTTTCCCATACTGTGTGTTTTATCTATAATATTATTTTTTAAATTGGTGCCAGAGGATAACTAATATTATTGAAGCTGGCTGCAAGCTGTCCAAATCCTATTGACGATGATAAAATGAGTTTCTTGGGAAAGCTCTTTAGTAATAAGACATGATTCCTGCCTGAGAGAATGAGGCCAAGGCTGCCATTTCATACAAACAAACAAACAAACAAACTGGGAAAGAATTCGCAAGTAGGTTTTTCTTCACAAGTGGCAAAAATAATTAAGTATAACCTGAGAGAAGCTGAGATTCGTAAACAGTGTAAATGGTTAATAATCAGCCTGACAAGAACAAGACATTTAAGATATTTTAAAAGTAAACCATCCAAGTTTAAAAAACATAGAGCTAAAAGCAGAATTATAATCTTCTGAATATTTTTATGTTCTCAGGTATTAATTAACATTGTTTTAGATAAAAGGTTTTTCATTCACAAATATCTAGCTTAGTTTTTTTTCACTTATAGGTATTTTCTCAAACTTTCTCCGTTTAATTCAGAAACAATTTATCAAGCTTAATTGAGGCCAGATTGCTCAATCTTGGCATCCAAAGCACCTAGTACCTGCTGACAGCAGGTAGTAGCAATACCAATAGAGACCAGGTAAAATTCTAAGTGATATCTGGAAAAAAAATTAGCAAATTTCATAACACATCCTTGAAACTAACTAAAAGTGAAATAATGGATATATCTGACATTTTGGAAGGAGAGTTGCCATTTTGCTCAGAAAGAAACTTCTACTTACATAAACCCTTTTTCAGCACCATCCAAGCTGGTAAGTTTCAAAGGGAGCAAAGGTCGCTTATAGAGCATCTTGTCTTCAGGTGGAATTTATAACTGATGATTCATTTTTCTCCTTATTTCAGCGATTCTCAACAATAGCATCTCCTCAGAACTTGTTACAAATACAAATTACTGAACTCTACCTCTGACTTTAAAACTCAGAAACTGTGGGGTTAGGGCCCAGCACTTTCCAGATGATTCTGTTGTACATTCAAGTTTATGATGTACCGAGTTAATGTCATTTTCAGGGAGCCAAATATCTATTGTAAAAGGAGCATGTGAAAAAAATCACCCCATTGCTTTTGTTTCCTCTCCATTCCTATACCATGCTCTCAGTTGCTTATTTATTTCTTTTTTACACTTATAAGCACAAAATTAAAGTATGGGTAATTAGCTGGAGCTGTTTTTTAAGATAGAAAGGATTATCAAGAAATAATAAGAAAATATTAGAGTACAGATTTTCAGGCAGCTTAAACATGGTCAGACTACTTGAAGATAAGAAAAATAAGAAAAACCTAGGATAATCAGCAGATTTGGGTGAAATTGATTGTACAAATTTCAATGGATAGGATACAAAAACCTGTCATCTGTATGTTCCAGACTGTGTGAAATCTCCAATGATTCTCTGGTCACACAACAAGCGGCTCTGTAACAGACACTACCTTTCAATGGGTGCAGCTGCATTTTCAAGGCTAGTATCTTATTACAGCTAATGTCCTCATCACTAAAAGTCATTTGAAGGGGTTAGCTTAGAAGAATCTGAGCAGAAAGCAGGAACCAGCTTTCTAGAGCACTTTATTTAAAACTCATCTTCATGGCAAAAATGATAGCAGTCTTTCAGTTTCTCTTCAAGAGTCCTCAAGAGCAGAGACACTTCTCTCCAACAGAAAATAGAGAGAGGCAAATCAAAACTAATGCACAATAGGATGGAGGAAAGTGCCTTTACGAAGACCTGCTTGGATGCTTACAAGAGGCTTCAATCACGGCACAGAAAATCCTTTTGGCTCTGTGTGAATGTCTTTCCCATCTTTCTGTCTTTCTTTTCTCCTATAGTAGGAAAGTCATTATCCCTCTCTCCTACAATTTTTTTAACCACATAGCAACTACCATGACAACAGGAAGGCTTATAGCCTTGTACATATGCTATGTTTGATCCTCCTGTCCAACCTATCCCAGTTGTTTGAACCTCATAGAGAGGGGAAGAAAATAAACCCCTCTAATACAGTTTGATTAATAATTTACCTCTTTGCACAATTCTTACACAAAAGGAGAAAACATAACAATTTTTTATTATTCTGAGTTGGACTTTACCTAAAAGAAAATAATGGACAGAAAATCTCCTAGAGATAGGCTATAGAAATAATAAAGCTTTCAGGCAAAAAGCCTTGATAGAACAATGAATGTCATGCACCCAACAGTGCAGGGAGACAACTGACCACAGGAATCTGGGGGATCCATGCCTTCATCCTCTAGTATCTGGCTAGATGGTGAAGGAAAGCTATACAAGGTAAGTATAATGAGCTAAACTATTAAGCAAAGTTGCATGAGTCACCATTTTTATTTTAAGAGATAGCTTACGTAAGCACTTCCATTCAAAAAACTGTGGATTCTGTCTGCAGCCACTTCTTAACGAAGCAGGAGAAAGCATGTAATTACTAAAGTTATTGGATAGGTTCAGGTCAAATTATCTATGTCCCTTAACCCTCCTCAAGTGAATTCATATTTTTATCTTCTCTTAGGACTTATACATATTGTCAGATTTGATGAATAGACCGTTCATTTCTTTCCCTCAGGAGTTGCAGTACTTTCTATCCTGCTCTTAATTTTATAGCTTTATTCTATCACTCACTCTTTCCCTCAGGTTGCTAAATATAAGATAAAGAGTTGTACGATGAGATTCTGAGAGTGGTCTGTTTGGATAACAGTGTGAGTTCAATATATGGACAGGCAAGTCTGACATTAAACTCATAGCCTATGCGAGCCAGAGAATTGAGAAAACATATTTTCCCCTATTTCAAGTTCAATACACAAGAGCAAGAAAATTAAACAGAAATTTCACTCTCTGGGTGCAAATACATCACATTTTTCTCTTCCATGGCAATTTGCATTGAATCAAAAGAAGCTAATTTGTTAAACTTCTGTGGGGCCCAAACTGGCACGTGTTCAGTAATCATTTGCATGGCTGGTTATTCTGTTCACAAAATCAAAAGGAGACAATAACCCACAAGCCAGGAAACCATGAAAAAGAAGAATCTGGGGGACAATATAACTTTCTGATCTTCTTGAGATGCTTATACCAGTATATTATTAAAGCTGGTTGTAAATAATCCAATAAATATCAAATTAAATATCCTTAGGATGTAAGGAGCCTCAAAATAAGATTGTGTGCATTGTGTCAATGACAAGTTTCACAACTTCCTACAGAATGAAGAATATTAATATTCTTTCCATGCACTTTAGCCTTCAATGGCTTATCATATAGATCTGTTTCGTTGTTATTGTTTTGTTCCAGAAATTATTGCTTAGTATTTATACTTGGATCTAAATGAGAGATTTTTCAGGCAGCTCTTTTCGTTCTTGAGCCTGCTTTTTCTTATTTCTCAATATTATATCTCGTTATCTCTTATCACTGACATGCAACTTAGAATTTCATTTGTTTTTCATTCATTTATTTTAAAAGTGGCATTTTCAGTATAAGCTTTAAAGGGTTTTTTAATTTCATTACTTTGCATTAGGTCATATTTTAATTAGTTGATTTCTCAGTGGTTGGGAAATAAGGAGAATTTAAATTATTGCTCTCTGTTAATGAATGGTTACCATTTTGCATCCACTGAAAACTGTCCATGGTTAATCATGAGTATGCTCAAACAGTTGGCTTTGTCTGCCCAGAGGAAAAATCAAATTGAGTACTTCAAGAGGAAAGCCTTCTTCATAATATTTGATTTTAATTGAAAATTAATTCTAACATTTCTATTCTATATATTTGGCTGCAATAAGAATTATATTCATAAATACGAGGGTTATAGTAGGTATCACTGTATTAAGAGATGCAGATATGTGTGTGTGTGTGTGCATGTGTGGTCATTTTATATATATGTATATAAGTACCTATCTTTATCTTTCTATTTATCTATCTATAGTCATTTAATTCTCTCCCAAATCCTAAGTGGTAGAGACAACTATTATTCCCATTTTTCAGATGAGGAAACCATGAAATATTATACAGATGAGAGATGACGGCTATCTGTAATTCAAAGTCATACAACTCTTATAGGTGAAGATGAGATTCCAAACCCAGAGCATCTTATTCTAATGTGCACATTTTATCTACTTTGTTTCTGCTGGGTAATGCAAATCTCATGTGATAAGAGTTATGCCTAACATGAAATATAAACAGAGTGATCATTTAAATTGATCATTGAATTGAAGGGCAGTAGAGGGATATCAGTCTGCTCCACTGTGCAAACCATTTCTGCACTATTCGGTAATGCCAATCACAATTCCCACCATTAATGCCACTGTAATCCCTTGCAGTTAAGACACAGACTTTAAAAGCCCTTTATAAAAATTAGCACATGTTTTCTCAGAGAAGGAAAAAAGTCAACAGATATTTGCTTCTAAGATTCTGTAATTCTTTTTTTTTTTTTTTTTTTTGAGGTTTTTCTTTCCGGTTTTACTGAGGTATAATTCACAAATAAAATTGTATATCTTTAAGTAGTATATTATGATGTTTTGATATTAAGTATACATTGTGAAATGATCACCACAGTCAAGTTAACATATCCATCACTTCACATAGTTACCATATTTTTTATAAATAGTGAAAACACTTAAGATCTCTCAGCAAATTTTAAGTATACAATATAGTATTAACCCTAGTCATCATGCTACACCTTAGATCCCCAGAATTTTATCATATAACTGAAAGTTTGTATCTTTTGACAGACATCTCCCCATTTCCTTCTCCCCTCTCCCTACCCCATGACAACTACCAGTCTGTTTCTATGAGTTCAACTTTTTTAGATTCCATATATAAGTGTAATCATGCAGTATCCATGGATGAAACTGGAAAACATCATTCTCAGTAAACTATCGCAAGGACAAAAAACCAAACACCGTATGTTCTCACTCATAGGTGGGAATTGAACAATGAGAACTCATGGACACAGGAAGGGGAACATCACATTCCGGGGACTGTTGTGGGGTGGGGTGGGGGGGAGAGCATTAGGAGATATACCTAATGCTAAATGACGAGTTAATGGGTGCAGGAAATCAACATGGCACATGGATACATATGTAACAAACCTGCACATTGTGCACATGTACCCTAAAACCTAAAGTATAAAAAAAAAAAATACCTAAATAAACATATTTCCAAAGAAGACATACAAATGACCAGCAGGTATCTGGAAAGATTCTGTAATTCTTACCAGACAGAGAACAGTGCGCTAAAGAAATGGTACAGGTGTGGTGTTGGTTTGAATCAGAGGAAAGATTTAGGGCAATAGGGAACTTGGCACATTAAAAGGGGACATCAGGTGCCAGGTGGAATACAACAATAGGTGGTTCTGGATGGTTAGGGCAACTGGACTCTGAACTGACATTAGAAATGGAAAACTGGAAGAACCGTGATCACTGTAACTTCTACACTGAAACTTGGAAAGGTAAAGTAGGTATGTTATCATAGCTGTGTAATTGGCATTTCCTACCAATGACCTTTCCATTGGAACTCCATTTTGAACTTTCTGAGACGCTGTCTTTCAGCCTCTCAATTCTCACTGTATGCCTTAAAGTTGATCTACAACAAAGGGGGTTACTGAGACAGGGACTGTTAGAGCTAGATGGAACCTTGAAAATTACCTAGTCTCATTCCTTTCATGGCCTGACACTGAAGCTAATGTTAAGATAGGTTAAGTGAAGAGTCTCAAGTTACCCAGAGACTTCTTGGCAAAATGCCTTCGAGTACATGTATCCAATTCCTCTCTGTTGAAGACCACTTACAAATAGTATGACCTATTAAAGGATGGCATGAGAGTTGGGACAAAAAGGAAATTCGGTCCTAAAACATCATACTGATTCAATTGATTTCTGATTGGTTCTGGCTCCCTCCTATTCCAATTTCAATTTTGTTTTATTTCCTAGAAATGCTGGCCACTTTTCTTTCTTTTTTTTTTTTTTTCACAATAGCTCTGTGCATATAGACATGTGCCTATTTGCATTTTGCATCTATGCTTTCTCTTATGCACTTCCCTTATTTATGGATCTTCTTAATCTGATTTTAAATCCTCATTTCTAAAAATCTGTCAGATCATTACACAATAAATATCATTATTCTCACTTCAATGGTTAATCTAAGAGAATTGGACATTATATTACATCAAAGCTAAGACATGAGAATATTTCTTCTATTTGACAAATGCCATGCTCCCCATGAGGATTTAATAATTGTGAACTAATTTTGATCTACTGAAGGTCATACCCTGAGCCATTTCACGAATACCTAGACTGCTGGCTACAAACAGCATCATAGCTGACTGCCACAGCTATAAATATAGAGAAGTGTTCTCTTTTTTATTGCCAGAAATGCATTTTGTCTTTCTCTGAACATGTTTTCTTTCCAAAAGGATTGAAAGCTTTTAGTATTGTGCTATTATTTCAACAACAATCACCCTCCCCCAGCCTCTTGAAAGTAGATTGCAATGCCCAGTAGAGAGTGCAGTGAGGCGCCACCTCCCTACAGGCGCTGTCTTTAAAGAGTTAGAAGAGGTCGGTGAGGGAGATTGAACTTGGAACCCCTATTGATATGTATTCAAGTGTGGAAATGAGTTGCCTGTTAATAAGGTGGACACTTTATTTATCTTAATGTTTTTCAGTCTTCACAGATTATAATTGCAAAAATAGCCCTCAGCTTCTCCAGCTGGTTGTTAACAGCTAAGGAAGACTAACCTGCAGGTCACTGTTGCTTAATTATAAACAGAATGAAATTCTGAATAATGGATTGAAACACTGGACTGACTTCTTGTGTTTTATTATCCTAATATACTTTGTTAAAATAATTCAATTGTTATCCCCTCAAAAGATCATATATAGTCTTAGTCCTTTTAATTATTTTTTAAACAATTGTATTACCAATTATAACTAGATGTTCTAAGTGTTATTGACCGATCAGGAAATATAATGGATTTAGGAGCAAATAAGAAGTAACTCTCAACTGGTCATTCATCCTTTAAAACCTTAAGTGTTTTGATTATTATTACTTAATTAGCCAGAAAAACTAGTTGGATATGAACAAGGCAGGTACCTAACTGCCCCAAAGTGCCAGGGCTTGACTGGAAAATGATGATGTTCTTAGAATTTTACATGAATTTAATTGGCTTTTACATGTATTAAATCCACCCAAGTCACTTGGTCTGTTAATCTGTTAACAGTCTTTTCCAGTGGGGATTTTAACCATGCATAAAACTCTTATTCCTAAGTATAAGAGAAGTCTAACCCACTTAGACAATGAACTAAAATTGCATTGGAAAAATCAGAAAACAATCTGGAAATATAAACATTGTTTACTTTAGAAGGAGGTTGCATATTTCTAGGACCTTTTTTTAAAAACTGATTTTATTCCCTGTTGCTATGAACTGAACATTTGTGTCCCCTCAACAGTCATATGTTGAAGTCCTAATCCCCAATGTAATGGTATTTGAAAGTGGGGACTATAGAAGATAATTATGTGATAAGTGTGGAGCCCTTATGGAAGGAATTGGTGTTCTTATATCAAGAGACATAAGAAAGATGATCTCTTGTTTTTTTGTTTGTTTTTGTTGTTATTTTTTTTTTTGACATGAAGTTTTGCTCTTGTTGCCCAGGCTGGAATGCAGTGGCGCCATCTTGGCTCACCGTAACCTCTGCCTTCCGATTTCAACCAATTCTGCCTCAGCCTCCCGAGTAGCTGGGATTATAGGCACCTGCCACCACGCCTGGCTAATTTTTGTATTTGTAGTACAGACGGGGTTTCACCATGTTGGCCAGGTTGTCTCAAACTCCTGACCTCGTGATCCACCTGACTGGGCCTCCCAAAGTGCTGGGATTACAGGCGTGAGCCACCATGCCCGGCCAATGATCTCTCTTTCTACCATGTGAGGATATAGTGAAGACAGCTGTCAGCAAACTGGGAAGAGGGCTTTCAGTCAACACTGAATCTGCCTGCACCCCGATCTTGGACATCTCAGCTTCCAAAACCGTGAGAAATATATTTCTTTTGTTTAAGCCACCCAAACTATGGTATCCTGTTATAGCATCCCAAACTGACTAGGAAAACTATTAATCTTAATTTGTTCCTATTTCTCCACTAAAACAAATATACTTTGACCAACTTGTGTCTAAGAATATACAAAATTCTAGGCTTGTACTAGAATAAAATATTTGATAAAATGAGAGTATTCCCAAAGTGTGGCATTCCCTAATCCACAGCATCAGCATCACATAGAATTTGTTAAAAATGCAAATTCCCAGGCCCTTCCCAAGACCCAGTGAATCAGTAACTCTGGGGTGGGGTCCGGCACTGGTGGATTAACAAGACCTCCAGTTGATTACGCCGCATGCTAAAGTTTGAGAATCACTGCTTCAGAGGGATTTTTGTCTTTTAAATTTGCACAGCACAAACAAGCTACTCATAAAAAATGTTTGAATAATCCCGTCTCTCAATCTGGAACACTCATAGCCCTGGGGTTCAGAGAAGAGTGATAAGATACCTAGGAATGTTTGGTGGGATTCTGCTGCTTCACACTGGGCTCCTGGACCCCCTGGGCATATTCATCCACTCCTTTTCTGCACCTGCATGTTCTTAGGTGTGAAACTTCAAGGTTTCTCAGTTCTTTCTACCTATCAGGGCTGGCCTTACTAGCTTGACTTAAGGGAGCCCACAGTTCTCCTGTCTCCTCGTATTACCCTTCCTCCTCTTTTGTTAAAAGACATCTTTGACGTAAATGCCTTGAAAAGCAACTATTTATATACAAATGCTAACTGGGTGGGGGTAATATATTAAATCAGAGTAAATTAAGAAATAGTAAGATTTTTTCCCCAGATAAATTTGTATTTAATTTAAAAAACTAAATATCTTCAGTTATTTTCTAGTTGTGAGGTTAGATGATTTCTTCTTCTATGTGTTTAACTGTTCTTCAAATTACGACATTATGGAGATTGAATGAGTCAGGGTTGATTTTAAGTCCTAATTTGACACAATTAAAAGTAGACAATCCTTTCTATCTGTACCAAAGTTTCTTTTAATTTTTTTAAAATTTAACTTGTCAATGAAATTTAAAATTCTGGGGAATACATCATTAAACCCTTACTGCCCTAGATTTACTTAGCCTATCAAAAGGTAGCCAATCGCAATGCCAAATGCTGCAGGAGCAGAAGCAAGGTCAAGTACGGTTTCCTGCAAGAAAAGTCAAGAATCTTAAAGCTTCAGGGAACCCCAAAGGAGGAAGATTATTTATCATTACAAAGTAGCAAAGGATCAGAGGACAAGGTGAGTACCTAAGGACGTCTGTGGAATGAGAAAGCCTGGTGCAAGCTCGTGTAAACTCAAGACATGGCACCTCTTTTAGAAGGTTTCTTGGCATTGCCCTTAGGCTTCTGCCTCTGCTAACTCCCAAAAGCACAGGTCTGCTCAAGTTATCAGCCAGGAGTGTTTAATTGGAAGACTTTAAACTCTTCTTTGGACTGAAGTCTTGAGGAAAACAAAACAAAACAACCTACATCTATAGAGGAAAAGGTTTTTGCCAAGTACTTGAAATACAAAAGCATGATGGTGGGTTATGCGTGCGCACTCAAGTAGAAACAAAGAATATTGAAAAACAAAACAAATCAGGTGGAAGTAGCTTAAACTTTGCTGCCTTAAATCAAAAGTGAAAAATAAAAATGCAGGTATCAGTGTTTATGTCCAGAACTCTATGCCTTTTGCTTTTCTCAAAAATGTACCAGAAACACAGGAGTTAAAACAACAAGAACAACAACAACAATAACTCATGATAGGTGACATATCAATTTTATCATGCATCTCTTTTTTTTTCCAAGAACTTACAACATTTTCACCACTTTGGCAGAAATCACAGTTAAAATCACATTTTAAGAGTTTAATATAAATCTTTGCTCATGAGGATGAAAGAGCTAATTTTGAGTATAAAAAGATAGCTGGATGTTTCAGGCTGTTTTTGATTGCTATAAATAAGTACCTGAGGCTGGGTAATTTACAAGGACAAAAGGTTTATTTTGGCTGGTGGTTCTGCAGGCTATATAGGAAGTGTGGTGTTGGCATCTGCTTCTGGTGAGGCCCTCAGGAAACTTAGAATCATGATAGAAGGTGAAGAGGAACTAGCATATTACATGGCGAGAGAGAGGGGAGGTTCCATACCCTTTTAAATGGCCAGATCTCGTGTGAACTAACTGAGACCTCACTCAATCACCACGGGGATGGTGCTAAGACATTCATGAGGGATCTGCTCCCATGATTCAATCGCCTCCTACCATACTCCACCTCCAACACTGGGAATTACATTACAACATGAGATTTGAAGGAAACCAACATGCAACAATACATAATAAATATAGCATAGTCATATATATTAAACCACACATTTTTCTTCTGGATAACCGGAAAGTACTCAACTGTTTACAATACAGAACTTTTGGAAACACCGTCCCTTCAAATGCTACCTTACTTAAAATATGTAGACATTAGTCCGTCCAACTTCTGCCACCAGGCAGTAACCTTTCATAGATCTTCCAAAGAAAATGTTCTTGATAAAACCAGAAGAATCTTCTCAGAGAGACCTAGGAGAGTGATCTGACCCTCACTGCTACCTTGACTTAGTTTTAGCGGCAGCCATGGCAACTCAAGCACATTGATTCTCTTCCATTCTCTTTATGGAAGCCAACCTACTCATACCACATCTTTAAGATACATTTCTTTTCCAATTCTTTATCCCTCAAAAATAAACCTAATTCTAATGGAAAAAAAAGTGTTCAGAAGCAAACCTCATTTTGGTTTGTGCTAGCTTTATGACACCTGAATGACAGTCTTAATATCTGTGCTACGTTGAAAATCACATAACCTGTAGGAGACCTTCCCCATCACTCTTGCAGAAGATAAATGCAAATACATTGCAATGGACCGAAAGAAGATTCCTGAGTATTGTGCCTAGCACATACTTGTGGGTTATCGCAACTTTTCAATGTCTTGGAGCTATTTCACAGCTCTGTAAATTGTAGAAAATTAATAATAATGCAAATGATCCTTGTTCACAGACATGCAAATTAGTTGTGTGGAAGGCAATTGATTTTTGCCCTGTAGAAAGGCTTATTTTGCATACATTTGTAAATTTACTTCAGCTTTCCTTATTTTCACATATATGTGTGGTTCTTTGAATTTCCCCTGAACCAGTTGTAACTTCTTACTGGTAGCTCAGTAACTAATTAGTTAAATAAAATCTTTGACATGTATTCATTGTTCATCAGTACAAGAGTCACGATTATATCTTTGTAAAGAACTATTTAACGCTCCTTTTGCTAAATACCAGCTAACACAGAAATCATTGCCTCACAGATTGAAATATAGGTGCACTTGAGGGTTATTACATGGTGGCAGAGTGGAGTGAACTCATTTCAAAAAATGGTACTAGCATTAAAGATAGACAGGATGTGTTAGAAAAATAAAGGAATCTCAAAAGGACTTACTGTTATTTTTGATTTATACATATTTATTTATACATAAATAAGTATGTATTTATGCATTTATGGATGTATTCATCAAGTCTTCCTTTTTTTTTTTTCTTTTTTTTGAGACAGAGTCTTGCTCTGTCACCCAGGCTGGAGTGCAGTGGCGCGATTTTGGCTCACTGCAAGCTCCGCCTCCCGCCTCCTGGGTTCACACCGTTCTCCTGCCTCAGCCTCCCAAGTAGCTGGGACTACAGGCACCCGCCACCATGCCAGGTTAATTTTTTTTTTTTTGTATTTTTAGTAGAGACGAGGTTTCACCATTTTAGCCAGGATGGTCTCGATCTCCTGACCTCATGATCTGCCTGCTTTGGCCTCCCAAAGCGCTGCGATTACAGGTGTGAGCCGCCGTGCCCGGCCAAGTTTTCCTATTATTTTTTGCCTCATTTGCTATCTAAGGCTTGCTGTCTTGATTCCAAAATTTTTAGTTCTCAGGTAATGAAAGTGTTAATGTTATATGTCAGTGTTCTTTGCTTCCAAAGAGTTGTTGACTGAAAGAACACTGGAAAGGAAAAATATGAAGATGGGCAATTAACTTGTTTTTCTCCCTGAAGTCCATATTGCATGAGGCATTTTGGCCAGAGCCACTCCATATATTCTTGCTAAGTGCTACAACACTCAGACTCCATATCATAGATGCTTCACGTCACGCAGAGTTTATATTAATAGGATATTGTTTTGTGTATGTTATTCCATGGCCCCATTAAGCTCTATGTTCCTGACGAGTAGAGGAAATATCACTCTTTTTTAACCTGGATTGCACAAAACATGGAAGGTGATCAGTAATACCCGATTGATTGACTCATTAGTGGTATCAGTATTGCCATAGTGATGACAGCTTCATGAAAAAGAGCACTGTTTGAACTTTGGGCATCAGGAAGATCATGTTCAAAATTTGACACTTACTAGCTATGTGATTTAAGCATCGTCTCTTTAAACAGTATCTAGAGGGATGGTAAGAAGATTAAATGAGATGCTGTACTTGAAGTGCCTGATTAAATGAAATGTTGTATATGAAATGTCTGGAGAACAATAAGACCCAATCAATGATAACTAATAATAGATTATAACTGCTTCCATTTACTGGCTATTTACTTTGTGCCAGATACCACCACATATTTTTTTATTATGTATTATCAGTATAATTATTTGGGGTTCTGTTAAGAATCTAACTACATTGTTTTTGCATGGGTTATTGAATCCAATTTTTGTCACCTTTAAAACCAAGAGTGGAGTTCAAAATATTCAGAGAAGTTTAACTTTTCTGATAAATAAAGTGGTGGCGGGGTTAGGACTGCTATGACAACAAGAGTGAAAGCTGACAAAAAGACTTTGGAGTAGCAGAGGCTATAAGACATGATTGCCATTTATTTAATCACAAACAGTACAGATATGGTGAACATGGATTTGTTCATTAAATCCTGAACTACTAGGATGAGGGGCACCTTTTGACATGTGGGCAAGGTAATTTTAAAATGAATAAAGAAAATCCAACTTCAAATAGCAGATAGAGAAAAAGAAGCTATGAAATATGTTATGCCAAAATACGATGAAGTAAGAAATTAGAGTAGAACAAAAAGAGTTTGGTCCAGTTTATAAAAGGTTAATCTGCAAATGACTTTTATTTATTTTTAAATGTATTTCTTTATTTTTTTTTGAGATGGAGTCTCTCTCTCGCCCAGGCTGGAGTATGGTGGCGCAATCTCGGCTCACTGCAGCCTCCACCTCCCAGGTTCAAGCGATTCTCCCGTCTCAGCCTCCCAAGTAGATGGGACTACACGTGTGGGCCACCACACCCGGCTTATTTTGTATTTTTAGTAAAGACGGAGTTTCACCAAGTTGGCCAGGCTAGTCTCAAACTCCTGACCTCAGGTGATCCACCCATCTCGGCCTCCCAAATTGTTGAGATTACAGGCGCCAGCCACCACGCCCAGCCAAAATGACTTTTAAAAACAGGTAAGCATGAGTTCTGAAGGGCAATTAGAACCTTCCATAATCTTACTGGGCTATCCTTGCAACACAATGCTTGACCATTGAGGCTAAAGACTTGCTATTCAAAAATGGAACTTCGTTTACTTTTATGAAGTAATTTTTTTAATAAATATTCAAAATTTCCAGTGAACAAAATTTAAATCTATTCACAGAGCATACATGAAAAATAAAATGTATGCAAATTTATGTATTCTATTTGTATAGATACAGCATAACACATTCAACTACACAGTTACATGCAATGATAAGTAAGCTGAATACAAATCAGTTGTGGTAGAGTCAGAAGAAGTGAGATCATTTTGGAAAACCAAACAGCGTTGGGAGAGTTGGGAACTATTATGTTTTCATTCTGTATTTAAGTTTGCTCTTATTAATATTAATATTGTTAATGTATTCTAAAGAGACTATTAAGCAGAAATCCCACTAGGATGAATAAGAATAGGTGATTAGACTGCATTTGATTCACCTGCATCCATTTTCCATACATTAGATTAAATGTGATTCCTGAATTCTTAGACATATGATCTCTGCATGTTCATGAACTATCTTAGAAATTTTGAGGATTTTCAGAGATTTTGAAGGGCCAGGCAAGCAGCAGATATGCTTGTGAAATCTTTGCACTCAAAATAGTCCTATTTATGGTAGACTCTCCTCCTTCTAGACAGTGTATCTGTTCTCTCACTAAACTGCCTGCAGCTCAGAGATAGGCAGACAGCAGCTGAATTGCTGGGAGTAGTGCTTCACAGGCAAAGTGGAAACTAACTGTATTTATTCAGGACTTTGTGGTAAGTCACAGTCATTTCCTATCTCAGAACACCAAAGAGCTGACTGCATTTTCAACCATGGTGTGTGTAATACGTTTCAAAATAAATGTATGGTATGAGCATGAACTACAAAATGTAATGGGGTAGAAAATGCAGACGCACATTATTTTGCCTCCTACACACTTGGAACTTCTCTTCCTTGCTCTAGCAGCTTTTGAGACAGTGAAGACAGACACTTTTTTTTTTCTCCTTGCAGCACAGAAAAGCAATACACAGAGAGATAGGAGCTATATTTATATAGCAACCACATCATCATTTATAAGAATGCTTTGGCTGTTTAATGCTTTAGAAGTAAATTACTAAGCAGAAGTCCCAGGATGTATAGAATCACTAAGGGTGGGTGGACAGGTAGGGAAAAAGATTTCATAGCCTTTATGTCTTACTATACCTCAGTACGCCAGGTTTTCAGGGCTGTGGTCTACTTGACCATTTATATTATCTCATTTAATCTGAGAAATAAGCCAGTGCTGTGGGATTCATTCCCACTTTTACTAAAGAGAAAATTGAATTCAGAGAGGTTATATAACATGTTGAAAGCCAAATCACTTAACCTAGATTTGTATTTATGTGGATTAATTCCTTAACTTCCTGGGTCTTCAGATGTCAAATGATTGGATTAGTTGTTTTCTAAGAATCCTGGTTCTAAAATTCCCTGTCTCCATGAAATGTTTTCCTATTATGTGTCAGTCTCTGAGCCAGATGGTGTTGTTGCTTCAGATTAACTACCTTCAAATGATTTCCCTCTAGAAACACTTTTAAATAAGATATACTGCATTATCAAAATGTAATGTGATTATAGACAAATATGTTCAAAATAAAAACTTTTTTTTTTTTTTTTTTGAGACAAGATTTCGCTCTTCTGTCCAGGCTGGCATGAAGTGGAGCAATCTCCACTCACTGCAACCTCTGCCCCCAGGTTCAAGCGATTCTGCTGCCTCAGCCTCCCAAGTAGCTGGGATTACAGGTGCCCACTACCACGCCCAGCTAATTTTTGTATTTTTAGTAAAGACGGGGTTTCGCCTCTTTTAAAACATTTAAAATGGTTATTACATTATTACATGCCAATACTACATACTTTTCCTATATCCTTTTATTTTGTCCTAGAAACCACCTACTGTTCTAAGTATTGTTTCCATTGTATAGATAGGAAATTGAACCTCAGGGAAGTTAAAAAACTTGATTACAATCACACAGCTAGTATATAAAGATATTTGTTTTTCAACCCAGATGTCTCTGATTCCAAAGGTCACAGATCTTTTCACTATGCTACATTGCCATCCCCTTGTTACAGTCTATTATTTACCTAAATTGATTATTTTATACTATTCCTATTTCTATCATTTAAAATTTCTATTATGTCCCTCCTGGCATTTCTTTTCCCAAGTCACTGTCTTTAGTCATTCTTCACAATATTTCTATAAATTAAAGATTATAAACCTAGAATTAATCTCTCTTCCCCATACTAGATAGTTTGCATATAAACAAAAGAACAAGTGGATTTCCAAATGCAATGTAATGAAAACCTATTAATAAATATTAATAAATCATATAAATACTAACACTTCGAGACTATATAAAAAAAAGAAGAATGTTTTAAAAGTCATTTATCCAAATGTGTCAATTACAGGAAAATGTCAAACAATAGGGATAGGGAATCACTTTGTAGAGATGTTAAAAAGTAGTAGTTTTAAACATTTTTTTTGGCAGCATGGTTCTTTTTTAAAATGAAATTTTGTGTAGAAATAAAATGTTTTTGGATGGGTGGGAGAGCTATTTCCCTTTGGGATTTTATGACACTCTGATTCTTCATCAGTACTACAATTTTCCCCCAACAATATAAAAATGTATTCTATTATTTAATTCAATCAGTGATGTTCTGATAGATGCTTATCAACCAGTTGTCCAGGAAAAAAATCAGTGATTTTTAGCATTTCTGAATCTTGATGATGTAACTTCTCCCACCATGGGCTATTTTAAGCTATCACATGGCATCACTAAACTGGACTCGGAAGAGCAACCCACAGCCCTGTTTCCCAAGCCATTATGAGCCGGGTCCAGCCACCTACTACATTCACCCCGGGGAAGCAACAGTGTTCTTTAGATGAACCTTATAATGCAATTGTTTTATCATTCTGTGAACTATATTAGAGATTGATTTGAATTAGCAAAGAACAATAGCACTGCAAATTAAATATTCCTAGACTTTACCTCCATCAGTCATTTTAAACCTTACCATGGATTACTTTTTCAGATACTCAAGTCATTTTGTTTAACATTAGTAGGATATTTATCTAGGTAATAGGTATTTTGAATTGAGAAGATGAGATAGGTAGCAATTCAAATTTATTATTTTCAATGGCAAGCCTCTGTGGAAGGGCAGGCAAGAATGAGAAATGGGATGTAGGTATGAGGGTAGGATGTGGAGAACATAAGAGAATAGAGACCCAGAGAGGAGAATGCGGCACTTGTAGAGAGGAAAGTAGATAATATTAAAAATCGATTTCTGTCTACTTCTCCATTTTTCCTAGAACTCAAGTTCCAGTGCTCAGGTCTTCATGCACAAGCCATTGGGAGTTAAGCCCTGCACCCAGTGAGCACTATATTTTTAAATGATCCTTATTTTTGAGACAAGGTATGGTAGCTAGATGCACAGGGATTAAAACAAACCTGTAAAACAGGCCAATTAGGCATGATGTTATAGATAAAATGCTGTCAAAATTATTAAACCCTATTCTTGCAAAAAACAAATTCGAGGAAATTCCATAAATATGTTTCTCCACTATATACTTAGTTAACTACTTTTGCTTTTTATTAAGCCAACTGGATTTTCTGCGGCAGTCTCTATGAGCTAGCATCTTCTGTGGCCAAAATTGAAACCCAATGCAAAAATAAAGGAGCACTCTAGCTGCTAGTGAAAGTCACACAATTCTTTCACTCTCTTCCCAGGTTTGGCCAACAAAGCAGCGTTAAAAATCAGAAAACAAAAATGGAAAGCAGCATTTGTTTGAACTTTGGCAGAGGAGTATGGCATTTGATTTTAATAAATTATTTAATTTAAATTTCCCTTCTTGCAGATTACAAATAGTACCAGCTGGCTTTATTCCAAATTTAGGAAGACTCTTCGGAGTTACACAGACACAGCTAAAAGACATGTATGCACATTTTCCAAGATAAAAATTCTCGAAGAGAGCTAGGGAAACCATTCTTCCCAACAAGTAAGTTGCTTTCAGTGGGATCATGAGAACAAAGATGATGATGATGTTGATGAAGAAGATGTTAATGACCTTTTTCTTCGTCTGATTTCTTAAAGCGTTCTCCCACAAATCTCATAAAATGTTCTCCCTTTTCTCTCTCTGAGCAACTATTTTTCTTTCACTTTCTTAATTTTGTTCTTTGGAAGTTGGCCTCTGACCTATTTTATCATACAAAAAACACCTCAAGACTGAGGAATATTGCCTAATTGTAGTCTTTGGCTTGTCTTTTGATATTTAAATATTAAATTATTCAGCTAGAGAAATGCTGCAGTGAGTTACAGAACCAGTACGCCATTCCCACCGGCTTCTTTACCAACATGATGTACTTGCTAGACATGACTGAAAGATGCTTTTAATGCCATAGATACAGATTGTTTTTTTGAAGTATATCTCTTAAAAGTGTCTTCAAATTTTCTAGAGGATAGAATTTTAGACTGAATTCACTCATCTTCTTAGTAATAGTAATGGATTTTACCACAGATTCATTCCCAATTAATAAAATTTTGCCCCCTTCCTGCTTATGCATGCTTTTGACAAAATTACATTATCCTCTACTCATTTAACCTCCATTATCTAAGACTAGCATTTAATCATTTTTATGCTTGCAAAGTTCAATTGTTTCGGTTTGTAACACATTTCTTTGCATGTCCTATTTTCCATTTTTTTTTTTTTTGGTAGCATAACGCTCTAAATGATATTCAGCTCTGTAACTGCGGTAACTAACACTCAAAAAAAGACAAAGAGGAAGAACTAGAGTGTTTTAGACACTGATCATATAGGGTTTGTGCGAAATTCACCATTGTGCAATAGTTAGCAAGTAAAATTACTAAAAACAAACATAACATATGTTCATGATCATTGAGCATATGGTCAATGAAGAATGTGTGATCTAGGGAAAGTAATTGCACTGTCAGCTTTTCACAGAAGCTTTCTTTCCCCACATTTCAATTCAGATCAACAAATTTTATTGTATGTTTACTCTGTGTAAGGCACTGTGTTAGAAAAGCCTTTCTGAGAAGAGCTGGGGATGCTTTCGCTTTTAGGGAGGATGCAAACAGGAGAAGATGAGAACTAGGTAAGAGTAAATGCTCAGAAGTCAGTGTTCTTTCTCAAACAATCATAGAATCAGAGAATGTTAAGCCTGCAGAGAAATGGAGATGTAGCTTAGTTGACTTCTTCATCCATTCATTCATTCACTTAGATATTCAACAAATATTCATTGGGCATTGCTTATGTGTTAGGATTGGTGCAAAGCAAAACATGGTATGGTAGGAAATGGCTGAAAGATACAGTCAGCCTCTACCGCACAGATAATTTACCTTATCCCCAGCCACCCACTAGCATTCTCCTGCTCTTAGGTGCACAAAATATGAGTACATTTTCTTTAAATTAGGCAGCTCTGTGACTTGAGATATTACTCAAATAGAAGATCAGAGAGAGAGGAGTTCATTTATGGGCTTGCTGGGTAGAACCAAGGTAAAAAGAAGAAATAACTCAATAGTAATATAATCTTAATCAAAGATCTTACTTATCCAAAGATCTTACCGTCAAAATATATGAACCCAGTCTCTCTCATCACATTGAAAATTTCCTTGACTGCATATTTGGAACAACCAGTTTCACACACTGAATCTCTTCCTAATATACCCAGCTCTGTTCCTAACACAACTACAACTACTGCTTGTATCTCATTATTTTTCTCATCTCAAAATTTATTCATTTATTTAGTGTTATCTCTTTATGATTTTACCTAGTCAAGGAATATTGTGTTATTTGAAACTTTCAGCAGCGTATTAAGTAATATAAATTCTCCAGCATACCTAATATATCATTTTTCATATTGAAATAATGTGATAAATTTGATTAAATATTATATTATTATATAGCAGATAATATTGGTATCCCCTCAGAATTAGATTTGGTACTAAAATGAAAAACATTCAATTACTAATAAAATATCAATTACCAGTAAGATAGTAATTACAAATATATTAAATATTTGTAAATTATCTTCAGTGTTATTTTTCTGAGGATATATTAGACAAGTATTTACTCTTTTGGCATTTCATTAATGGGCTTGTTTAAAAAGTCAATCTCTTGAAAATTAGCTAATAGGACTCTTTAATATGGGGTCAACACAATTACTGTGATAAAATCAATCTCTATTCAGTTCTGGTTTACTTTTTTAAGTGATTGCATTTATTGGTACTTTAAATGTGATTATGTGTGGTTTTACATGTAAGAAATTACAAAAACTGTCTTGACAAGATATACAAGGTAAAATGAAACTGCAGCAAATAACAATATAACTAATTTTATCTGCTACCTTTTTTCCCCCAAAGTGGAAATAATTACATATACTGGTGGTGGAAAGAAGACTTTCAGATAAATATGGGCTAGACATTTAGTATTTATATAATAATCAGGTCAAACCTATATATTGTGTGCATATATACTTTTAAGTTTTCTTTGCATAGGTTAGATGAGAAAAATCACACTTCCGTATACTGTGGAATAGATATTTTACTGAAAATTTGTGTGAACATATTTGGGTCCTGGTCCCAGCTCTACAGCACTAGTTATAAATTATTTAACCTAGTTATTCCAATAAGAGTATTATATATCCAAGCATAATCAATAACATTTCCATATAAGAAGTGGGGTTTTTGAAAATGTTATCTTCAATTGATCTTCAAAAGCCTGTATCTAACCACTCTAGAATCTAGTCTGACTTGTAGAGACAACAAAAGCCAGAAATATGTTTTCCTTACCCCAGGGAAATGAATCCCTGGTTGTTCAGTTTGTCACCCCTTTTCCTTCCTCAACTTAAGTAATGAAGCCATTTGCATTATGTAATAAGTAATTTCCCCTCCCATCTCTTAAATAGAACATTGCAATTGATAATATGTATATTAATAACATGACACTTCAAAATGGTCACTTATACCACTTTTTGTTTGGCACCGATAACAGTCAATGTTTTCTTAATTCTTTCCCAATTTCTTTTATGGACTGTGTACTACCTTTGGTTTTCCTCAAGTCCTACATATGAATTTGGAGATATATGCAGATAGTCAAGTTACTGATAGGTGGATAGATATGGCAGTGGTAACCCCTTAAGAGATCAAATAGGTGAGGAGTTCTCTGGCATACTAGAGACTTCTAGTCATCACCCATTTCTGATTTCCTTCTCCCTCCTAAATTCACAGAAAAAAAACCTTTCTCAGCCCCTTTGCTTTTCAGCAGAGACACATGACTAGTCTGCCAAATGACAAATACCACTTTTGGCTCAAAATGATCAGTCTGCCATTTCCATATTCCCTTTTTCACCTACAGTGATGACCTTGGAAACCATGCGCAGAGACGGCAATATCATGAAACAGAGTCATCAGATGGAGAAGGTTGTCAGCTAAGAGTCATCAGACTTCATGTCAGCAAGAAATAACTACGTTGCCCCATCTCAGAGTTGATCTGTTGCAGCACTTGGGAGTTGCATATCCTGGCTAACACATCTGTGACCATCTGTGAGGAACGTGTGATAGCAAGAAGCCGAACTTAACATATAGCTACATGATTACTGCATTGGCTCTGGAAAGGAAACTGTAAAAGGATTTTAAGTGACTCTTTTCCATGTGTCAAAATGTGGTTCATAATCACAATTCCGTGCAAGAGATGTGAAAGAACTAAACAAGCCCTTTGGAAGTTTCTCATAAATTTAAGTATTTTCTTACATGACCTATAAATTCCACTCCTAGAAATTCAATCAAGAGAAAAGCAAACTTATGTTAACACAAAATCTGTTCATGAAATTATACAGCAGCTGTATTCATAGTCGCACCAAACTGGAAACAACCCAAATGTTTTTCAACCAGTGAATGTATCAGAAAACTGTGATAGAGCTATACAATAGAATACAATTCATCAATACAAAGAATTAGCTACTGATATATGCAATGATATAGATTAAACTCAAATGCATTATGCTGTGTGAAAGAAACCAGACACCAAAGTCTACCCATTGTATGAATCCACTTAGTGTCATATTAGAAAAAATAAAATAATAAGGACAAAACACAGATCAGTGTCAGGGACCAAAGGTCGGGGAAGGGGTTGACTGCAAATAGAAAAAAACACAACTTCTTGGGATAAAGAGAATTTTCTAAATCTTGATTTAGTTGATGCTCCACAATAGTACGCATTTGTCAAAACTTTACACTAAAAGTTTTTTTTACTGTACATAAATTATACCTCAATAAAATTGACTTCTTAAAAAAAACACTGATTTTCCAAATGATGTGAGTACTATACTTGGCTACATATACTTAAAATGTTGCTCATCTTTAAACTACTTATTTCTACTGAAAATATAGTAGCATTTCTTATTAAAATATTTTTCTCTGTATGTCTCTTTTTACTTTTCCATGAGTTTATTTATGGCTAACATTCTAACCAATTTTACCATCATATGTTGAGGGAACACTCTCAAAAATGTATAAAGGAATAGAATTCTGTCCTAACTCTGTGCTATTGAAGACTTATTCTTTGGTTAGTTTTTCATAACTGGTAGGAAGTACCTGATCTCCGAGATAGAAATCAGCTTGCCTTTGACAAATACTCTTCAGTATAATACAGCTGCCTCTACAAGATTTGTGTGACAGGCCCATATTTATAAATCTCCAAAGAAAGATAAAAGTAGTATCTTTTTGTTGCTTGCAACAAACCTAGGATTTGAGCTACACACCATCCGAAATCATTTTAGGAAAACCTTCTTGGAATTGTTGAGCTCCCTAAAACTGAAGTGATGATTCCTAACCTGGGAAGATTTTGTGAGCTATTCTATTACATGTTTCTGCTAGAGTCTCATAAACGGGATGGTTCGAAAGCAGGAATTACAGAAACACTGCCAATATCTTGTATTTACCGTATATGAACAGTTCTATGGTATTATTAGAAGCTATGTAAAATATTACAATAACATCTGGAAATTAGCACTCATTGAATGGTTGCTCCTAATTGTACTATTATTCTTTAGAAAAATTTAATATACGGCTTCTGGATAAGGATTGAAGAAAACTAGATGTTGTATAGGAGGGGGGTTGTCCAGTTTTCTAATTGAAACTCTCCTAATACAGCATTGTTACAAAATGATAAAACACTTTAGTATCACTCTTAGTACCATATCTTCACATGAGGAGAACTCAAGAAATTTTAGCTATTAAATAAAAATAATACTTTCAACCGCAACGCCAACAGCAAAAACAGCCCACATACCACTCATCAAGAAAAATAAGAGCAGTAGTTGTGATGTTGTTTTATTGACCATATTAACAACATCTAAACTTGTTAGTGATTGCGAACCTTAAGTTTAGGTTTCAGGTTCCAAAGAAACTACCAAGATGATCTGATACAATCATGCCTTGGATTAGTAAGAAACACACCAGCTTTCCTTTGTTTTTCTTTCCATTAAAACAATTCGTATGGAACAGAAATTGCTTTTATAAGGATGTCAGTATTTTGGCTGCTAGAGAGCTGTTTATACTTTCCAGTTTCATTTAATGGGAGGAAGAAAGAATGCAAGAATAGCTCATGGGGTAGTATCGGTAAGGTGAGTAGGGCCAAGGAAACCTGTGTCAATTTTGCAATTAGGTGGTCTAATAATTTTCTAAATATTTTCAAAGTCATGCAGCTTCCCTCTGATCTTCCTCACATAAGTGTCTTCTACAGAGGAGACCAAAAGGACTCCAAATGTCCTTCATCTTTCCGTTTTATTGATGACTTAACCAGCATCAATATGTTACATTATAGCGTCAAGCACTCTATAGTCCTTGAAGTCGAAGGGCTAAGATCCATTAAAGGATTCAAGTTAGGAATAAATAAAGAGTTTAAGCCTAGTAGTTTTCCACATTAACGACGTCCTCCTACTGCTTGCTCAGATTCATTTTTCAGGTATTAATAGCTTGGACACACACCGTTTGAATCATTACCTCATTGTTATTGATGCATAGTTTGTCTCTGGAGATAAACTTTGCATTTATCTTCAAGTATGTTTTATCATGAAAAATTACCAGTGAAAGACTCCAGTAGAGGTTCAGTTACTTAATTAAAATAAATGTATTCTTTTAATGGATAGAAATAACCCTACAATATACATTCTTAGATTTCATTTGTATTTAAGCATTTTAGAAAAAAAAACCTCCACAAATAATTAATTATATTATATATAATTTTTCTGATCTCAGATATACTTTAGAGCAGTTGTTTCAAGCTGTGTTCTATTGTGCCCTGGGAATCCTGAAAAGGTTCCCGGGAGGCTGCTGTGGGGTGGAGGGTAGGTAGGTGGCAACTGTTCAGGTGCCCTCATTTCCACCCAGCTTGAACAACAGTAGTCAGGATTTTATCTAATTTATGTAGTGTGAATCACCATTAAAAAGTGAAAAATGTTTCTTGGCTTAAATAATATTTTGGAAGTTGAGTCTCCAGCAGCACCATCCTACATTCTCCCTCATTAACTGCCTTTCGTAATAAAAAATATATCTTACAAACCATGGTAATGAGTTCCTTGGTAACAAACCATTCCATATTTTTTTTGTATAGAAAAGTGATTCTAGAAATTTTAAGGCTACTAATATCATATGCATTACAAATAGACATTAAAGTTAAGAAGAACACAGAAATTGGTGGTAATGAGTTCCTTGGTAACAAAGCATTTCATAATTTTTTTGTTGTATAGAAATATGATTCTAGAAAATTTAAGGCTACTAATGTTATATGCATTACAAATAGATGTTGAAGTTAAAAAGAATACAGAAATTGGTGCTACAGTAAACTTGAAATATATCAGTAAATTTTCTGAACCCTGTCATTGTTAAATGGTATAAAATTGCTAGTAAGTGAAGTTCTGTTTTTTAAAAAAGTAATCGTTTAATTATTTTTGATATTTTTATCTCTATCAAGAATATAGTTTTTACTAAAGTAATTCTGAAGCATTTTGGCTAAAAAATTCCTGACACCACAAGCAATAAAGTGTCTTAAACAAAAAACGTATATTGAAAATAGTAAAAAGAATTGCATTCACAAAGAAATTTAGAAAATTATGAAATTGTACTAAAACATATACATATATAGATGAGTACAGTATTTGTTCACCTTTATAAATACCAGAGACAAAAACTGAAAAACCACTTTTTTCCAACTTTGTCAGTGCTCTATTTATATTGATTGAAGCTATATACACACACACAAAACCTGGGAATGTATTTCAAAAGAGTAGATAAGTATTTAAAAACTTTTTCTTACTATTTTGTTCATAATAAACATCATGTACATTTCAAATTAAATATATCTTTTAACACTTTTGCTGGATTGTTAACTTATTAACCAAACAATTAGACATCAGACTTTAGTAGTGCCTATTATTTGCAATTGTTCCTTTATCTTCATTTTAATTTGGCACATTTAGGAAAATTCCAAATTGACATTGAGGTTGCAACACCTCTTTCTTCACTCTGTGGGTGATTTTCAAAATGATTAACAACTAGTGTGGAATGAGAACCAATGAGACAGGACACACAGAGCAGATGTTCACTCACAACAATTTGCATCAGCCACAGCATGCTAGCCGGGAAGCAGTCCCGCCCTCTTGAGTTTTCAAATTGTAATGGTTAATTAATGAATTATGTTATGTTCTATGCTGGTTATGTCCACTTACAAAAGATCATCCAGCTAGTCAGTAAGTCATGGCTAAGGTAGCACATTCCTGATTTCCAGTGCTTTCCTAGAGAGTACATAGATTCCCATGAATCAAAATGCCATTAACTTCAGTAAGTGCACATGTTTGGTAGCTGCATTTTGTTGAAGCAGTTTTTCATGATAATTAATATTCCATTCATTTTTCAAGTTTTTTTTGGTATCAGTGCTGAATCCCAAGACTTAAAAAAAATTCCACCTCCTCGTAAATGCCATTTTCATCACTAGTATTCCCTTTGTTTATATTGTAAAAATTTAATATAACATAAATGCAACATAGGGAATGCAACATAGGGAATGCTTCTGGCAATAACTAAGCAAGGCACAATAAGAAAGGATAAACTAAGAACAATAAAAAAGAAAAGTAAATATGAGTACAGAGCCATGGATCTCAGATCCATACTTTTGATATTCAAAACTCAGAATCTTGTCTACTGAAATAATAATTTATGAATCCATATTTTCATTCCCTTAAAAAGAAAGTGCAGATGTTCGGTGACAGAAAGGAGTCTCTTGTGGGCCCTGCATTTATCTTAATATATGTTTTATCATGAAAAATTACTAGTGAAAGACTCCATTAGAGAGTCCGTTATTTAATTAAAATGAATCATGTGTTGTGTAGTGTAGTTTGACTGCAGACATACATGCTGTGCTGTGGCAATATTAATAGACTGAGTTAGCTACTTTCCTAATCACTAACAAGTTTCCTAATGCTTCATAAAGACTATGTCCTAAAAGATAAAATAAATAGCACGTATTCCTAGTTATTATAAAACTGGACACTTCATTTCTATTTCTATGAGATCCATCCTATGACACACAAATCAGAACCACAGGGAACCAATGTGGTCTCAGACTACAGGGAACAAATAGTGTAATGACATTCCACGTAGCTAAATTGAGGTCTGCTTATGTTATGATATCAATGAAAAGGGAAAATAAATAGTTCAAGACAAATACATAATTAATTATTTCAAAGATTAAGAAAAATATCTTGAAAAAGAAAACATTCTTATAATATGTCTCCATCATAGGCAGTCCATTGATAATAATAAAAATTTTTGAATAAAGTTTTTAAGAGATCATTTACTTGCCTACCATTTTAGATGCTATCGGCTGCCTTGTTAAAAAGGATAAATTACATTTTGGTTGACTCCACTGCTTGTTACAGCAAGTCATTCTTTTATTTCATGGTTGTACATTACACATTGTGGAAAAAACATTCCTTTCTTCTCTGTTCATAGTCAAGTATCTTTTTGCTGATTAAAATAGCTTCATATTGCATGCTTAATGAAATCGCTAAATACTTGTTTTAAATCACAAATTTGCTTTTTTAAAATAGTGTTATGTTCTTCATTCTAAAAGACCATCTGCTTTCAAATGACAATGGGTTTTATGAGTAACGCTAAGGAGAAACAGTTATTACACTTAAACACATTTTTCCTGGAATAAAGGGTAACACTCTACTACTACTTAAACACATTGAACACTTTTGTGTAGTGCCTAAAGGCCAAACATGTCATTACTATAATGAGAGTTTCTATAACAGGTTTATCTGGTCCCAGGTTGCAAGGTTAAGTGGCATAAGCACAACACTTTAAAAAAGAATAGTAATAGATTATAATTTAAAAATCATTCAAAGTTATCAGAATTATTTTTATACAAAAATTAATGCTGCCAAATTTCCAAATTGTACTATTTGCTTTTTCATTATAGAGAATAGCATACAAAAACTCTTTCCAATATATAACTACTATTTTTATTGCAAATGAACAACTTATTAAAATATCGCTATTGATATTATAAATATTTCATCATTTATTTTATGAAACTTTAAATTCTTCACTTTATATTTGTTTTAACATGTATCAATTACAATTAAATTAGAATCTGAGGCACTTCTTTGGAATCTAAATGCATTTCCCTTCTTTTTCCTCTTCATTTTCTTTTTTATCTATACATAGAGAGGAGTTTTTATCCTTACTTATTCCAATTAAGTTGGAATATTATCGAAACTGAACTTGTTAACCAAGTAGCTTTGGTTTCCTTTTTATAAGTAATGGATCTAATTGTGGGAGTTAAAAGTTAAGACAAAATAACACAGTAAATTTAAAAACAATAAAATGCATTGAAAGCAAGCATATTATTAATACTATTGGAATTAGGTCATCTAATCATCAGCCTTTTTTAAATTCTCATCCTTAGAATGAATATTTCAGTCTAGAGAGAAAGTAACTTTTACCCCCACATCTTGAATGTGGGCATGACACTCATGAATGGGTTTTCACTTTGATATCAGTCTCCATGAGAGGCCATGGTTAATGAAAACTCTTCCCCTTTGCATCTTCACATTTTTGCAGTAAGGAAAACAGGAAAGTATTGATTATTTTTGATATCAGGAGAGGCTTATTATTATATCAAGACAAATGCCTCACATTTTGTAAAACCTAAATCCCTCTTATAAATCACCTTATTACAAATCTCAAGGTAAATAAAATACCAGGTGAAGCTCTTTTGCTGTCAGACCTGATTAAAATCTGTTCAGATTGAAAGGCTCTAGTTCCTGGCAAAATCTACCTGAAGCAACTCTTCAGGTGTGAGTTTCTACAAATGAGCATAAATAATGAAAGAAAAATAATTGACATACTATTTCTTAAAAATTACAGATAAGTACTTTGATCACCATATGTGATATATATAAGAACATATAATTTTATGATACATAAGATATTTAGGGTATGGTGCTAATGAGAGCCTTCTATTCTCCATATATAACAGACTTTTTTTACACCTTTCCTGTAACTTCAAAAATATTTTAATAAAGTATATAAATGATGTCTTATAGTTCCACAGTACCAACGAAATAAAGTCCTATGACCAAAGTCCAAAGAATAATTCTTAAAACTGTCCTCAGGAAATTATATGTCAAAAATGTCATCAGATTGTTTTTAAAGTGTAAGGAACATGGCATTTTGGGACAGGTACACACAACTATATTGGGGTAGTATTATTTTTATCAGAGCTTGGAAATATTCTCTTTACGGTCCATCAGTATTTCTATCACAGATTTGCCTCTCGGTGAAAATAATGGAGTTGCAAACGTATTGAAAATGAGACCTTGAGTTAAATGTAAATTAGTATTAATTGTTTTTCAAGAGATTATTTTTTAGGTTGTTGAGAAGTAAAAGAAAAGCTAATTGATCTACAGTGTTTTCTTGAGTGTTGTTTGTAAGTTTAAAAGAGTCTGAAAGAGTATTTGGCAAGCACCGTAGTACGATCTAATGGTTTTATACCCAGTTATTCATCCCTTATTTTAGGATATCTTTCTGAAAGTTAAACAAAGTGAGTACCATTTATACTTTTTTTTATGCTGATCATAATCTCCTAGTCTCCATACTATCACATGAAAAAGCCACACTCAAGTAACCAGATAATTTTCCTTTCATAGAAAAATATTATGTTGTGTGTACATGCATGTGTGTGTTTGCACATGCGTGAATGTGCATAGCAGCCCTTGAGGGAAGATGGAAGCAAAGGCCAAAGTTAGTGTAGGGATACACATCTACATTAATTTTAAGTTTAGCAATTTAGTTACAAATTACTATTTCAGAGTCCACGTTTTGTAGTGATTCCATTGTTATTATTTTGATAAATAATGACAGGCAATCAGTACAAAAAAGGTTTAAAACTATATTACTGGGTGGCACATGTGCAAATTGGAAAGAACAGAAAAGAAGGTGTAAGCCAAGGGGATGTCAATTCCACTCACGGTTCTGATGTTTATTAACTATGTGTCCTTAAACCTGTTGCTTTACCTCACTGCACTAGTATTTTATTTTTATTTTTCCATCTGTCATGTATGCAGGCTGAACCAGTTTTAATTCATTGCATCTAAAAGTGCCCAGTAAATCAACTTTTCACTATCAAGAAATAGAGAATGAAAACTAGGAGCAAAATATATATATATATATCTTTAAGCAAAATTTAACATGAACCTGGCCATCTGAATCTTGATCACAAAGGATGCGACTCACAGTGGGTTGCAGAGGTCCAGTTTATTCATGGGTTAAATCTTAAACACAAACCAATCTCAGCTACTTAATAGTATATTATTGATAGCCAATCCAATTGCTGTGATTCCTTGAGCATAGAACAGGTATCTAATTTGTTAAATCAGTTTTTGAGGAATAACAATTCTCTCACTCTGTCAAATATCAGTCAATCCCCAAAAGTTTAAAACAAATGCCAAACTTACTATATACTTTTATTTCTATTTATCAATGAAAGAAATACTTAAAGATTATTAGAAAAATAGTTGTGGTAATGCCAACCCAATTACATGGTTCCAATCGAAGTGCAGAAGTTCAACGTTCATACCTTCAAGAATCCACTTACCTTGAAGGTAAACTATTTGCACACACATATCCATCACTATAACAATGAAGGTATCATTAATATCTTGTTAAATTTATAAACTGCTTTCTGGTTTAGGATTGTAAGATGTATCTAATCTGCCTTGCCTCAATTTGGATGCTATTTTAGGCAGGCTCTTTAAAAAACAAACAAACAAACAAAAAACTAGGACCAGTATGGATTTGGATTTCTTTTTTCTTTCTTTTATTCTTTATCTTCAATTTCAATCTGAACATACAGATAGCATTTTATTCTTTTTTTTTTTTTTTTTTTGGCTTTGTATGACATGTGAAAAGATTCCAGTAGGAATGCAGAGTCATCAATACTCAATTTGGCTGAAATCCTGACAGTTGTCAACATCACAGAGACGGCTATATTATAGGTTCCTCTACTTGCAAACATTTTCTCTTGCATTTGCAGCTGTAAAGCAGATTCAAATATTTTATTTCACTATCATCAAAGAGTAGGGCCTCACATAACAACCATCTTTGGGAGAAATTTTTTGTGTGTGTGTGAAATGATATCTTCTTCAGGGTCTACTTTCCCTTTTGAAATACTACATTCGATTGTTGCATTGCTGAACCAATTAAATATATATACAAAAAACTTGTTGACAGTAGTAAAAGAAAGATTGGATGAAAAAATTCTAAAAGGTAGACTGTCCGTGTCTCAAGGAGTTTTTTCCTTATTTATGTGAAGAAAGCAGTTCACAAAGCAATTGTGTAAATTTCTTAAATTATGTTGGATGTAATTCTGTGACTCATGAATTCTATAAAGAAGGTACCTAGTCAAATAAACTTCCAACTAAAGTTTAACTTTGAAAATAATCATATATATGTATCTATATATATATATATGTGTATATATATATATCTTCAGAGAGGTCAAGTGTTCTGTATCATATCTAAAACTGCCTATGGACTTATTTTTTAAATCTCAGGCAAAAAAAGGGTACAGGCTGCTCACCGTATGCAGAACAATGGATGGAGACACAAAGAGAGGAAAAGATTGCTGTCCTTAAGGATTCTAACAGTGTCATGAGGGAAACCGAGTATTTGTTCCTTGAAACAGAAGTAACAGTTATTCTGTGTGTCGTATTTAGCTAGACTAGAAAAATCCAATATAAGGTTTTGGGCAGGGGAAAGGGAGGGTGAGTGACACAATTCAAAAAATGCAAACTTCAAATTTATCAGTCCCATTCTTCTTTTGGTATATATTTTCAAATTCAAATAACATAAGGATATGCTCGATTCTAACGTCTTAAGTTTTATTGTTTTCTAAGTCCTTTTCCTAATGGAGTAGTTAGAACCATACAAGACTCCTTCTATCTTGAACTACTTAGCTATGAGGTTTAGAGCTACGCCTTATGTTCCGATAAGCATTTTGTTGTAATTTAATGTTGGTAACCAAGCTATTAAGCAGCATCAAACCAACCTATCCTTTGATTAAACACAATGAAGAAAGTGTACCGTAACTTATGGCATATTATTGGGAAAATATTTACCGGGTCAGAAAACAGCCAGAAAAACCTTGATTGTGTGACATTCTATAGGTAAATATCAATATCATAATAAAAGAAAAGCTGGAACATATTCTGGATTAAAGAAGACTAGAAACCTATGACAATTATAGGCAATGCATTATCCTTGGTTGGATCCTGGATTCGGTAAAATAATTACAAATAATACTCTGGGGACAATTGGAGAAATTTGAATGTGAATTAGATATTATACAATACTATACCTATGTAAGGGTTATAGAAGAATATGTATTGTTCTTAGAAAGATTTAGGTGTAAACACATCATGTCTGCATGTATTAAAATGGTTTGGCAAAAAACATGTATAAACATACAAATGTATATGTATGTGAACATGACAAATATGTATTAGAGACAGACAAAGAAGAAAAAATGTAACAAAATGTAATGATTGATAAATCCAGTGTATACAGGTGTTTATCATACTATTCTTCTGATTTTTCTGTCAGCTTAAAGTTCACAATAAAAAGCAGAGGGATCAAATTCAACTTTTAAAACAAGTAACAAGTAATCTTTATGAGATAAGCTGGTGACTAAAGATGTCTTAGAATATATTTTAAAGGTCAGGCACGGTGGCTCACGCCTATAATCCCAGCACTCTGGGGGGCCGAGGCGGGTGAATCACACAGTCAAGAGATTGAGACCATCCTGGCCAACATGGTGAAACCCCGTCTCTACTAAAAATACAAAAATTAGCTGGGCGTGGTGGTGGGCGCCTATAGTTCCAGCTACTCAGGAGGCTGAGGCAGGAGGATCACTTGAACACAGGAGGCAGAAGTTGCATGAGCCGAGATGGTGCCACTGCACTCTCCAGCCTGGCAACAGAGTAAGACTCCGTCTCAAAAAAAAAAAAACAATATATTTTACAAAGCAAAATTATCTTGTATGTTATGGGCTAAATTGGTCCTCCCAAAATTCATATGTTGAAGTCCTAAACTACAGTACCTCAGAATGTGGCTGTATTTCAAAATAGAGTTTTAAGGAGGTAATTAAGGTAAAATGAGGTTTCATAGGTGGGCCCTAATCCAGTATGACTGGTGTCCTTATGAGAAGACGAGATTAGGGCACAGATACACTCAGAGGGATAACCCTGTGAAGCCACTAGACGAAGACAGCCACCTGCAAGCCAAGAAGAAAGGCCGAAGAATGAAACCAACCCTACCAAGACCTTGATTTCAGAATTCCAGCCTCCAGAACTACGAGGATATAAACGAGTTTTGTTTAAGCCACCCAGTCTGTGGTATTTTTTTAAAGCAGCCCACCCAGACGAATACACTATGTCAGTTGGAATTCTAATGACTCCCAATGACCCTCACCCTTATCTAACGCCCTCTCTGTTGAATGTGGGTAGAAGCTGTGAGTATCATTCTTAGGATTATATCACATTCCGTGACAAAAGTTAGATAGTTAAGTGTTCTAGTCATGTGATGTCTTTAAAGACAGAGTGTTTGCCCCATTTGGCCACAGAAGCGGAAGCCAGGGATTTGAATCATGAAACGTGAGGGGGTTTTGACACACCATTGCTTGGTTTGAAAATGGAGGGGCTGCACGCCAAGACATGTAGATTGCTTTTAATTGCTGAGCGTGGCCGCAGCTGACAACCAGAAAGAAAATGTGTCCTTGGTCCTAAAACCACAAGAAAGTGAATTCAGCCAAGACACCGATTCTTCCTCACACCCTCTAGAGAAGTCCCCAGCCTGAGGGAATCCTTGATCTCAGCCTTGTGAGGCCTTATGGAGAAAACCCATTTGATCCCACCTCACTTCTGAACCACAAAACTGAGGGATAATAAATGGGTTTCAACATGTTAAATTTGTGGTAATTTATTACACAAAAATAAGAAAACTGATTTAAAAATCCAGAATCTTCACTGTTACATTTAACAATCTGTTTTTAAAGAGTGTGTGTGTGTGTGTGTGTGTGTGTGTGTGTGTGTGTATGACAGAGAGAGAGGCTAAGATCATATTATACTTATTTTTTCCAGATTAATTTGTTTATATACACACAAACTTCATGTGCATGTGTATATAAATATTAACCTATATAAATTATACATTTATTACCACAGTAACATATATACCCTTATGATCATATCCTTTCTAATTGGCAAATAAACAATTTAAATCTTCTCTCAAATTATTACTACATCTCTCTTTCATCTTTGGCATATTTATCTTATTATTCCCAATATCAACCACAGGCCCTGTCATATAGTAGTCGCTCAATTAAAATCTGTTGTGTCTAAACTGAATGGCTGAACATACATATGTCTGGATAGCATAAGTACATGAGGTTGTATGGCATCATGGAAAGCAGGTTGATTTGAGTGCAGTGTGACACAGGCATGCATGACAATCTTGCTCCACTAAGCATCAAGATGTTGAACCTGGTAATCCCTTGAACTTCAGTCTGTATAGCATGCTGCAGTGTTCACTTGTAGCTCTATCACTTAATCACTTTAAGTAAATTTCCTTTCGCTTTATTTTTATCCCCTGTAAAAGGGGACCATGAATACTATCATAAGTAGGGTCACCAATCTCCTATTGTGTCTTCATGCAAGTTAGAAAATATTGCCTCCACTTCAAGATAATTTATTTCCATTTGTGAGAAAATATATACACCCATGCTATGTGAAATATTTATGTCACTCCAGTACCTTGGACAACCTGAGCAACTGTACCTGACACTCTGCTCAGGGTTTTTGTCAGGATCAAAGGAGATAATCTATGTAACCTTCACAGCACAGCATCTGGCACATATGAAGCATTCGTGTCAGGAATCATCATTAATCTTCATCATAAACATTAACTTCTTTATCATGGAAAGAATAGCATTTAACCAGAATAGATAAAATGAGAAAAAAACTAGCATAGGTTAAAGCTATGGCACATGAAAAGGCATGGAATAAATTGTTGTTGCTTTTATGTGCTCAGAAGCACCTTGATGCAGTAGTCCCCCAATAAATAGCTGCTGATTGATTGAATGGTTTCTAGTTTTTGTAAATAAAAAGCACTTATATATTATGAGAAATGTAGTTCAACGACAAAATATTTTTCACGATTTAAGTGAAAGTGAATAATGTATCATTTATTTCAAAATCGAATTGCCTAACGTGCACATTTGAAAGCAAAATGCAACAAAATTCTGCAAAAGCCCCTGTGGAGAAAGAAACATTTTTTACTGTCAAATTCATAGACTTTATTGCCTAACCCAATGATCGATTCAGAATTGAAAATTACAATAATCTAATATAGATTATAACCTAATATAGAATACTAATTACATGCATGTTTGGACGTATACATCTGTTATACATTTCTACTGTTTTCCTCAGAAAATAATGGTACTTAGGTCAAGTATACAAGTTTGTTTATATATGCATGCATGTGTGTGTTTCTATGTATTTTAGAGACAAGATCTTGCTCTATCACCCAGGCTGGAGGGCAGTGGCACACTTATGGCTCACTGCAGCCTTGAGTTCTTGGGCTCAAGTAATCCTCTTGCCTCGGCTTCCTTAAACACTGAGATTACAGGGTTGAACCACTGCACCTGGCCTGTTTTTTGTGTTGTAATGAGATGGCTTTGCAAAGATAGCCAGTATTTGCACTTCCATCTGCATGTGCTAGATCACCAGGAGGACGAGTCTCAGGCAAACCTAATTTTGAAAAGTTTGGAGCAACCCATCATCTATCAATGCTTGAAAAAAACATATATTTGCAGTATAGAATTTTTCAGTGGATTTTCAATGAGAAGTGCTTTTTCATTTGCATAGTAACTCTGTATAATTACATTAGGTGTTTTTAAAGGTTTGTAACTACCTTTACCCCACTAGAAACTGGTGATTTCATTTCACATTTCTTTAATAGGCTTATAATGTCTATAACATTAGTACTCTAGAATTTAGTAATATTTAGTATATATCCTCAAGAAAAATTTAAGAAATTTTTAATTGCTGGATTTTTCTTACACTGGTATTAAAATACATCAACTTTTAATAGATATATAGTAGGATGTGGAATTTGTCTGGTAGGGCTGCCATAACAAAATACGATACACTAGATGGCTTAAGCAACGGAAATTTATTTTCCTACAATTCTGGGGGCCATAAGTCCAAGATCAAGAAGTCTGCGAGGTTGGTTTCCTCTGAGGCCTCTTTTGTTTGCTTCCAAATGGCCACCCACTTGCTAAATTCATGCTGAATTCTAAGATGAGTATTTTATATTAACAATTACTTTTCTGTTGGCAACTCAGTCAGAGGTGTTGGGAAGTGTTTTTGTTTTCTTCTTTGCCGCTTGGTACCGAGGAAAATGTGTTTCAGTTTGAGGGATTCTCCTCTCTTGTATCTGATCTTTCAGGGTTGACCAGTGAATAATATGAGCATACTCTTCCCTCCCAAGGTATCTTTCTTCAGTACAAAAATAGAAACTACAAGGTTTGGATCCCTCCTACCCAAGCCCTTCTTCACCTATCTTTGCCTGAACTTTTCTCCTTTGAGAGCAATTTCTGCCATCCTGAAAATCAGAAAAGCTAATGTTATGAAGTTTCTCGAGAAAAAAAAAAAAAAAAAACCCCAAAATCATTTATATTGCCTGAACTTCAACAGGGCCAATATAGCAGCTAGTAAACTGATGAGATGCTTTTTCCTACTGAAAATTCCATAGGCAGAGAGTAAAGGTATTTCAGGGTAGAATGATGGAAGACATGGGGAGAGGGAGAGAGAAAAAAAGGCATCACCATTAAAAATAAGTTCTTAGAACATCCTTTAGTGCTTCATTTAGCAAAATATGTCATTTTAGAAGCACTTCTGAGTGAAAGTCAAATGTAAATTTTATACACTGACTATAAAGAATAAAGCATCCTCCGGGAAGAAATGTGCTCACCCATGAAAGGTAAGAAGCCTTCATCCACAACCCCAAATGCTAGATTAGTTATAGATAAATGATGGATTGAATAGGTTCTGGGAAGACTCCTTGCTCAGCCTTCAGCTTTGTCCCTGTAGAGTCCTGCAAGAGCGTTTGTTTACAGTACATCATCCTTTAAGCCAAGGAGATTTCACCAGTTGTTTCTAGAATTCCTGTATTTCATTTCACCCCTGTTATTTTACCTCATTTCAAAGTTTTCATTCTCCATAGTTTATAGTCCTGCCTAAGGGACATGTGTCCCCTTTTATTCTGTGACCTGTGGTCTTGGATCAGAAGACCGAAAAGCAGTGACTTCTTGAGTGAAAAGGTGAGGCTTTTGTCATTGCTGAGCTCGCTATGCCTGTGTGAATTGCAGTTCCATCACCTATGCCTGCAATCAACCTTTTTTTTTTTTTTAAATTGCAGAGGCAGACTCTCAGAGACCCATTAGTGCATTGTGAGGGCAGAATGAGGAGAAATGTCACTCCCTACTCCGACCCCACTGTACTGGGCAAACGTACCAGTGTTAGGCCCTTTCAATTCACAATTACACTGATCCCCACCTTCCTATCCCCCCTGCATATCAACTCTTAAGTGGGAGTCTTTTTATTATTAAAGAAGGGTCAATGCTTTTTGGCCTCTCTACTGCTGAAGAGAGGAGTCTCAGAATAAAATGAAGAACAAAACAAAAAGATTGAAAGAGACGTAAACTGTCCTCATGGGTCTCATATGCTTTCCCTTTAATCTGTAAGATCATTTCAGCTTTTCTACCTAACGAAAAGCTTAGCTTTGTGACTCTCATATATTAGCTCATTGCAAAGTGACCTCTAAATCACCATTACTTAGAAACACGGACCATACTTCTATCTGTTTTGTAGTTCCGATAGTCTACTTTCAGTGCCTTATTCTACTATATAATTTTAAAGGGCAGTATCTGTTTGCTAATAACCTCCCACCAGAATTCTGTTTTATTTCTCTGACCTATGTCAAAGATAGAAAGTTCAGAAGGAAATTATAAAAGGATTTCTGTCTTATATCCAAGGGGAAAGGTCAGTGTATGAATATAAGAAGTTCATTAAAATCCTACTACCTAAATAAGGTTTAAAATCTCACAACAACGGAAACATGATAGAAGCATTGGTCAATTCATGCAGATTCACATCTCACCTAATGACTTATAGACATTTTCATTTTTCATAGATGCTTCTCTTCCTAGTACCCAAGAGACTTGTTCTTTTTATTGCATTGTTCAATTAGAACTGATCACTCCCAAAGCCAGTGTGAAACAACACTTCTGGGATGGCCTTCCATGATTTTCAAATGACAATGTATTTTTAAATTAGGTGGCCTGAAGGATTCTTTTAGGAATTGGATCCTGCTTTATCTCAGTATTTCAAAAAAGGAAGGCAAGTTCAAAGAAATGTAAACTCTGCTTTCCCTAACAAGAGCTAACTTAGAAGGGGAAAGAAGGATTATAAACTCAACTTCTTTATTTTTTAAAAATGAGATATTATTTACATTTCAGGACTTCAGTGTCAATTAATACTTTTGACTATTGTATTTTTTAATACATGTATTTCAAATTTAGTCAATTATTCAACACATCAGTGTTTTTGGAAGAGTTCCTAGAAAAAGTCACCTGCCCCCAAATAATTTCTATACCAAATTTATTCCAGTGTTTGAATTTAATATATCTGATCATTAAAAATTATTTATAACTTAACTTGAATTAGCATGTGTAGATTAAACCTCTTCCTAGCCATGTCCTTAGGGAATAGAACTGACTTTCAGTTAGGTTTTGAGCAAGAATGAGAGAGGATCCACCGAGAGGGGGCAGTTGGATGGTGTATCAAAAGAACCTCAAGGTAAGGTGCATCACTGGTGCTCTGGGCATCTGGAAGGCAGATGGGGTATGGAGTGGAGAAGGAATGTTACTATGGAATAGGCACTTATTCTGAGCACTTTACTGTGAGGCAGGTACTATCATTTCCATTGTACAGATGGGGTAATGGAGGCACAATATAGTGAAATTAGTTTTCCAGGAGCAAAGATATTCATGGAAAAACTGAGCCTTGGAGCCAAGCAGTTGCTGTGATCACGCACTATGCATACATCTCCTATGCAGCAGAAGCCAAGGAGGAGAGTGAAGGGACACTGTGGTACATACTACCAAGTTCCTTTGCCTGCCCAATATCTCTTCTCCCCTTTTCTTTACTAGCAGAACCCCAAATATTGTTTTGGAAAGCAACAGGTCTTGTTGACAATACTCATTGCGCCATGCCCCATATAACCCATTCTGGTGAAGGAGATCTACTACGTTTGCCTTCTGTGAAATTTATCCTTTTCCTAACAGAGAGGCTCAACTGGCATTTGCCTTTTCCCTTTACTCTTTTCCTTCTGGTTGTCCAAAATGAGGTTATCTACTAGGGGAGAAGCAGCCATACTGTGGATACGGGACTGAGTAAGGAAAGAGAAGAAGCCTGTTGTCATTCTGAATCTGTCATATCAGTTCTGAATTATCCACTTTTGCAACTTTTTTATGAAGAAAGAAAACCCCTATCCAGTTAAGTCACTGTCTCTATAACATGCGGTCAAATGCAATTCTAACCAATAAGGAAGTATGCAAAAATAGAAGGAAATAAAACCCAGCATATGTAGACTACACCATATTGCATCAGTCTGGCACCACGACTGGTGGATGCAAACAAAACTCCGTGCTTCGTGCATTCATCATTGTGTGAGGTTATGCTCTTCCATGTAGCAGCAGTGCCTGAGCACAGACCTGCCTCAACTGTATAGCAGATATATTTCAGCTACGCTACTACAACAAAGATTTGGCAAATTATATAGCCTGCTGGCCAAATCTGACCTGTGGCCTATTACTGTACAGACTGTAAGCTGAGAGATTTTGTTTTCTTCCTCCCTTTTAAAGGTTTTCAAAACAAACTGAAAAACAAATAAAAAACAAAGAATATGCAGCAGAGATCATATGGGCCTTTAAAGCCTAAATATTTCCTATCTGGTCTTTACAGAAAAAGCATGCTGACCCTTGTAGAAGGACAGGACAGAGAAGAGTCCAGCTTGCAAATATAGCTTAGGACATTTTTATTCTCCTTTGTTGGTCACAATGAGTCATTATGTCCAAAACATGATCTGTGACTGAGGAACTCACTCAATGATTCTGTGAAGGGGAATGGGCGGGAAATAGGGAAGAAGGTTGAGTAGCATGGCTAATACCTTCCTTTCTTTAAAAGAAATAATCTAGTTTTAAGTATAATGATGTCAGATTTCCAGAAAATATCATACATCAGCTGGAGCCGAGTGTTGAAAAGGAAGTATCATTAAGCATTCCACGGAAAATTCTAGAAGGAATTAAATTTTGAATACCTCAGAATAAAAGTGCCTTTCAAGAAGACGTTCCTGCTACAGGTGGTACCAAGCTTTCATTCTCTAAATAAACACTTCTGCTATTTATTTTCATTCTGATCACATGCTATGCTACCAACACTGGGTTGAAAGCTACAAGTAGGAAGATGGCGATTTCCCTGATTTTCTATTCTCATTGCCTCACAGAACCTAAAACTGGTGTTAGTTTTTATTTAGACACTTGAAAAATTATTTTAAATAATATGCAGAAATAAAGGCTTTCATTTTTATGCCTAAAAGTCCTTTCTCATATACAATGGTAAGATTACAAATTATTAAAATATTCTCATTGTGTATTTTAGATAATTCCCAACATGAAATCAGCTTAGTTGTAAGTCAACCTCACACAACAGTTTTCTATGTGTGTTGGTGTCAGTGAATTTTAACTGCCGCTTCATGAATACTAGAGAATATCCTAGAGCCTGGGCACAAACACACACAGAAGAGAAGGAAAATACGGACTCGATAAACTTTCAGATTTCTAAATATCTAAATTTTATTTAGTTTCCAGGATTTCTTATTGTTCCATACATATGTTTTCCTTCTAAAGCATTTTATAAGTAAAGATTTTCTTCTTCCCAAACAATATCCATTTAATTCCTGTTAGAATTTTGTCACTTCAGAGATTTCACAATATCACAATAAATTCTACGCTAGAGTGGTCTATCATTTCAAAGCTAAGAGGATTTCAGAGAAAAACTATTGCATCAGCTCTTTCTATCTAATATTTTGTAGATACAACATACTTTGTCTTCAAAGATGTGAACATACTTTTGTTCATATACTGAGCACAAAATTATCCTTCCTAAGAATCAGTCTCCAAGGTTTTCCATTGTTAATATTTATCTTTCATATCAAATGTATACAATCGTATAAAATTATGCAATTATTTTATGTAGATTAGTGATGATGCATGTGAATATCATAAAACAACACATTATAAAGTACTGTGATTACAGAAAATGATAATGGTGAACATCTGGATTGAGAAATTTAAATTTGCAAAAGACTGATATTTTCATAACGCTTTTTTTCTATGCATGTCCAAATTTCAATTGGTATTGATGGAAACCATTTATATGGAACAGGCTAATTAAATATAAATCTAAATATCTTGAATAGATTAAATGAATAAAACAGGTACAAAAAATAGTTATTTCTCTGTCTTTGTTATGTGGCTGATTAATAAAGAGAAGTTTCGGTGTTGCCTTTAAGGATATTCAGCAATTTTAATGTTACAGGATAAAATATGAATGGCCAAAGTGAAGAAACATTTTAAGTTTGAATCCATCAAATGTTATTGGAGAAGAAAGGACTATATATTTAAACAACTGCCAAAAATATCTTGAGCAAGTATGAATTTTATTTCACAAACTAAGTAAGCAGAATATCAATCTCTATTTTTAATTAACTGACATGCAATTTCCAATTTGAAGACTCCACCTGCTAAAAGCCCCTAAACTCGGTGACCCCCTTTTTACAGAAAGGTGGTATGTACCTTATAGGCAGGGTGGCTCTTCAAATATTTAACAGCATTGCAGTGGAGACTTCGACCATTTTGAGTAGACGTCTAATCAATCAGGGTGAATATTGGTCACTGCATACAGGCCTGGTACACTGGTGTGGGCCTGCTGGGTATCTGCCACGTTTTTAGAGACATGGAGTGGGCATAGGAGGACGGCGGAGAATTTGTCATCACCTACTTTGACATGCATTGAGAGGTCTCTTTTTTCTCTGGACTTTACCTACTGACTACACAGGTTACTACTGCCCCTTTAGACACAAAAGCTCTCCAGTCTGCTTCTCCACTGAGCTCCCTCTTGAGCACAAAGGGAACATCCTTGCTCATCATTCTTTACCAGCATGAAGGAGACTCTGGCCTAGGTTTGCCATGTCACCATTTCTTCTCAACTGCTATTGCACTGTGCCAGTCACACACTTCTATGGTGTTTCCCCTCCACTCTGGCTTTCCTGCATATGAATTCTGCAAATCTATATCATGTCCTTGTTATTTTCTCCATCACAGAATTCACAGGAGGATCAGGGCAGAATGCAAGAACTTGACTCTTACTCTGATTATGCTATGACAGTCTTTCCTTGTAGCTCAAGAGGACAGAATTTCATTTCTAGATAGCACTTGAAAAGGAGAGGGCTAAAGCTTAAAAAGAGTTGGGATATTGAAATATGGTCTCACTACTTGTATAATGTAAGGCCAAAGCATTTATTATTATTGTTTTTCCACATTCCTATATTTCTTCATCCATATGCACAATATTGAGATTTATCTTCCCTTTTCAAACACCTTTAAGATATAATTCACGACATAATTCACCCATTTAAAATGTACATTCCCATGTTTAAAACATATCAACAGAGTTGCGCAAGCATCATTACAATCTAATTTAAGAACATTTTCATCAACCCCCGAAAGACCATATATTCAATAACAGTCATTCCTCATTCCCTTGCCTGTGTCCCACCTTACCTAGCCCTTGGCAACCCCTCTCCCACTTCCTATCTCTATAGATTTGCCTATTTTGCATCTTGTATAATATGAAAGGAATCGTAAAACATGTGATCCTTTTTGATGAGCTTCTTCCCCTTAGCATGTTTTCAAAGTTCATCCATGTTGTAGCATGTATCAGTACTTCATTCCTTTTTATTACCAAATAATATTCCTCTATATGGGTTTATCACAATTTATCCGTTAGAATTTTTCCTATGAATCTTTTATTTTTAACTTATCTGCTGAGAACCTTGTCTATGCTATAAGGAGTCTAGTAAAGAGTTTTTAAAGGTTTTTGGGAGTTAACTAGTGAAACTGGTGAAAATTAGAAATGTAGCAGGAAATGACTATAACCTCTTCCTGTGGAAAAAGTGACCAGCTCAAACTAAAGAGAAGCAATTCCTGCGAATATTCAAGTATTCACTATTTGAGAAACCTTAAAAAGACTGTCGAACATAAAGGAAATTAATAAGCATCTGCCTCTAACAGCAAGGTTTTCTTCAAAACTGTCTGCAAGACTTGTAAATGGATAGACGAAAATGGAAAATGAAACCAATAATTGTTATTTCTACAATATCAAGCAATGAAGATGCATTTCAATGAAGATGGATTTTCACATTAGCTTTATACGACTATGTGGTTACTCTGGGGATGATATTGACATGTCAGCATACCTGGTTGCCTGAGGAGCACAGGTTGACATGAGAAGTTCTAGAAATACCACTATCAATATTCAGGGGACTGCTCCTACCCCTTACGATAAGTGGATATTAAAAAAAAGTGGGCCATATTTAGCTATGGTCATATTATTATTTATAATTTTGTTATAGTGGTATGTGTAATATGGAAAAAGCCTTCGGTGGATTCCAAGTTACAGTAGTACAACTATGATTAGGATTCATGTATACTAAGGGTTTCTGAATCTGATATTATAAAGACAAAGATCCTAACTCTATGAATGGATAAAGTTTCTATCTTTCAGTCTCAAAGGAAAATATGTTCAATTATTTGTGTATTGCCCTAAGATATTAATATAAATAACATGGGAACTAAAGCTTGATTTCTTCAATATTCTTTCTGTCTCAAAATGTGTGAGATAATTTATTGGGGAAGGTCTTTTCCCTTTTACGGCTATATTTTAAATTTTCTCAAGTCATTTTTTTCTAGTGTTAACACAATCACATTGAAATAATTAACCTCACATTTTCTTCCTTTCATAAGCTAATTCACACTCCCAAACTGCATTTTATGCTCTCTTTCACATACTCATATTTAAAAAAACACAAACAAAAGGTTTCAAGTTTCTTAGGCTATTTGGAAAAAAAAAAAAAAAAAAAGAAAGAAAGAAAGAATCATCTAGAACAGCAGTCATCTGTGAAAACAACTGGCATTTAGTTTCACATGTAAGGTAAATCCGAATGGCATGAGAACCTTTCTACTCACAGGTATCTAAAGACTCGTCTGAATCATCAGGGCAGTCAGGGTCCCCATCACACAGCCAGCTCTGGGAGACACAAGTCACGTGATCGTGGCAAAGAAATTCACCAGGATCACACAACTGCTGATCTGAAAATGAAAATGTTTCGAAATAAAATATGAATGATCTGAACATGGGCAGAAGGAGCAGTACAAAGATGAAATGTGAAAAAGCAATACATAAAAAGTACATGAATATGATCCACATTTTCTGTTCAACAGCAAAGACAAACCAATTATTTTTCTTAATTTTAACCACTCAGCTCAAACACACAATTTTAATACACTTGACTTTCTTATAGGTTCACACAATCTGTTCTGGAAATAGTTAAAAATTCTGTTTCTGTTTATGACTAGGGGATTTATCGGATCAAAGATTGAATATAGATATTCCAGCAAGTTAGTTTTATATAAGATGTTGAATCAAAGCAGAGGCTCTTGAGCATAGAAATTTTAGTTTCTTTCTCAGCTCTGAGGGAAAGAAAAAATCAGTTGAGTTAAATATTAATATTATACTTAAAAATCCATTTCTGAGTATTCAGTTCTTAACCATCCATCCTGATACTGGGGCTTCATGTCTCTACGTGAGTTGGATACCCAATATCACAGTATTTTCTTCTTTTTTTTTCCGTGACTTCCAAGGTGACAACTTCTGCGACTAGATGGCAGAAGTGATAGTAAACTTCCATAAAGTTTTTTTTCTAACTCAGATTTTCTACAGTTGTTTGTGACTAAAACGTCTGCTATTTTCCTTCCTTTTGTTTCAGGATATTTGAAATCACAGCCTTTCCTCAAGTCCTTGCAAACTCATCAGATGTCTGTTTTTCACAACATATTTGCTTGTATCATGTGAATCCCTTTAAAAACTAATTCTTCTTTACATCTTAATATGTCTGAAATAGGAATGTTTCTTACAGTCATGGTTTCTGAATGTGAAGAAGTGTTGGGAATACCTTAGCCATTATATTTCACTGGCAATTTTGTTATATGTATATAAAAATAACTTAAGACTTAAAAAATCCAACATTAAATAGGTCTCGGTGAGCTCTTTCAATAAATATCAAATAAAAATTCTAAGTGATATGAAAGCATTAGGCCATAACTTAATTGACAGTTTTGCCCGAGCACTATGGAAAATAATACTATATCTTACTCTCAATGGTATCCTAGATTTGATTAAGTATGGCACATATTTCCTTACTCTCCCTCAACTTCCCTCCGCCTGATACCAGCAGCATAAATTTCAGTAAGTATGCGTTGCAAACACGTATATCTTTAAAATCCACAGATGTGGGGTATAAGAGTAGCCTTTTCCATACTCAAACTATAGCTATTTCCTGACAACTCATTTTATTTTGTCCTATTATATTTTTATTAAGTTAAACACCAACAACATGCTCACCACCATCACTATCATAATTATTTTTTACATTAAGTTGCTTGAGCATACTTCGTATTTGGCCTCAGACTTGGTGCTGTAGAATCAAAGATGTAGAAGCCAGTCTTTGTCTTAAAGGATCCAATGGACAAGTTGTGTCTACAGATCTCACTCTCCAAAAAATGGTAAAAGAAGAAACCACAGGAAGAGACAGGCTGAGACCAATAAAAAAATAGTTTTGGGATGTCTGCATTCCTCTAAAGATGGGTGGGCTTTGGATAAGTGGAATATAGGACATTTCAGGTAAGGTTTAGAGTAAATGGTTGCTAAGGTAATAATTATTCTGGTGCATTTGAGAAAAAATACATTTTCTACTGAAATGGAAAAGGCATTCAGGTTATAAGACCTGGGTTTCCCCCACCAAACAGTGGTGTGTGATATTTATAAGTAAGCTTGAATGCTAGAGGAGGAGGGCTTACATTTTACTTTAGGCTGTCACATAACTTTTGAAGTTAATGTAGAGAAAGAGCATGGAATAAAATTCAAATTATTTTGCTTATAGATAAAGAGACCATATAATTTACCACCAAGCTGAGAGAGTTCTGAGACTGAAAGTAAGTTTATTAGTAATTACACAGAGACAGCAGGTATAAACCAAGTTTATCCCAGAAAAGTCAGAATGGATGTTCATTTTATCTATAGCTACTTTATGTTTGATCTACGATCTTGAAATGCTAGATTTTACCTCCATTCCTCCCAAACCATAACAAATTGTTATGTGGAGAGGGGAAATGTCATTCCATAGTGTGTGATTCAGTGAATAATTGATAAGTACTTGTTGAAAATATGAAGGAGTAAAGAAGACCATAAAAATGATTTATGGTGTTGGAATAGAGCATCTTAAAAATATAGGATCAGTTATGAAGGAACCTGATTGCCATTAGAAGTATTTTGCCTATAATTTGAAGCCATGGAAAATACTTAAGAAAAGGTAATTAATAATAAAACATGCTACAAAGCCATCTCCTAGGAGACTCTTGCAATTCTCTACAGAAGAGTTCAAGATGATTGGACTAAGGTCCTGGGGAATTAGATGAAGACTCTGATCCAAGTGATGTGACATATGAGTTTAAGAATTGGTGACTAAATATTTGAAAGGCTCCAATACATCTTTAAGTACATAGACTGAAACAATGGATGGCATCATAAAACTTACGATATATAGATAGAAAAAAAAGACTGGGTTCATTTGTACATGTGTCTGTGAGCCTGCTCATGGTGGGGAGTGGAATAACAGTAGAAGTAACAGAAGAATAAATAGTGAATGTTTTACAGTTTTACAGAATGTTTTACAAAAAGCACCACCTCATCTCAATTTGTTCATTCATTTATTTATGCAACACATATTATTGAACTTCTACTGTGTTCTAGGCCCTAGGGATACGATAATGAAAATAAATAAATAAAAATAGAGCAGAATTCCTGCTATCATGGATCTTACATTATAATGGGAGGATAGAAACAAAAACAAAACAAATGAACCAACTGTATAGCATATTAAAAGATAAACCTTATTGAGAAAAATAGAATAGAGATGGGGATTGACGGTTAGAGTTTGGAGGCAGGTACATTTTAAATAGGTGGTCAGAGTATATGTCACAGAGAATATGACATTTGAATAAAGGCTGAAGTAAGATGAGAGTGACACCCATTTGAATTAAAGGTCAAAGGCTAAGGATTTGAGGCAGGAGGGTGCTCAGCAAATTTAAGGAACACTAAAGAGGTCAATGTGGCTGCAGAAAAAGAAAATTTGGAAAAGATGTAGTCAGGGAGTATGGGATTCCAGAGATCAGGTAAAGATTTTTTTTTTTTTTTACTAAAAACAAACAAACAAAAAACAGGATGGAGGACCATTAAAAAATTCTGAGGAGTGTAACAGTGTTGCAACTTTTTCACTCCCGTAGTTTAGCAAATGACAGGGAGTATTACAGCTCATTGATGCCTGCAGCCAGCAGCTCAGTGGGTGGGAGCGTTACAGCTCTTTGCTTCTGCCATTCAGAGAGTTCTGGATTCTTGTCCCGCAACCAAGAATAAGGCACGCAGACTGCAGAGGGTTAAGGCAGAGATTTATTAAGTGACAGAAAAGGTGTCAGCAGCAAGACGGGGCCTAAAAGAGGGTTGCCGGCGGTGGGGCTAGGTTTGGGGTTTTCATGGACTGAGAATGAGGAGGAGTGGGTTGACTGGTCTATGAGCCGTTTTTGGAAGAGCAACACTCAGGAAGACATAGGACAGTGTAAAGAACCAATTAGAGGCAGAAGTGAAGGCTTGGCCTGCAACCAATTGAGAGCTTTAATGACGTTTCACTTTATGCAAATTAAGACTTTGCCTGTGGCCAATCACAGAAAGAGAGGTATATGTAAAACAGATGAAAGGTATGAGATAATCAGGAAGAAGAGTACAAAATGGGACAAAGGCACCAAAGGGAGAGAAATATGCCCAAAAAAGTAGTGAAATTTCTTCATCTGGGCTCACAGAGTGGGTGTTTCCATGTAGGGATGTGGGCTTTTTCTTAGCTGGGGCCTGCAGCTTGATTTTCAGGCTGTTCTTGGTTTGAAGGAGTTCTACCGAGGACCTGCCCTAACTGCCTGACTGAGTGGTTTATTCCTTCCTCCTCTCTCATCAGGATCTGGCTTACTTTTTTAAAGAATCATTTTGGCTACTATGTTGAGAATATATACTGCAGTGTAGTGAAGGTGGAAGTAGGGAGATCAACTAGAATGTTATTGCAATCATCTAGGTGAGAGGAGATGGTACTGTGGAAAAACATGTTGGTTGAATGGAATTTCAAGACTATTTAAAGAGGAAACTGAAGTCAAATATTATGTTCACCATCTAATAAATGTCAGGATCTTAAATTCAGATATTTGAACCCAGATCTATGACTTTCTAACCGTTTAAAAAAATATACCGATTATGGGATGTTTTGGAGACATCCAAGAAGAAACATCTAATAGTGAAATATTTAAGTCTATAATTCAGGAAACTGGGTAAAACTGGAAACAAAAGAGAACTGGGGCTAAAAGTAGTTAGTGAAAAACTATAGGAATAGAAATAGGTGTAGATTAAATTAAAGTGAGAGGAGGGTGGGCTATGAATAGGTGGTCAAAAGAAAGAGGCAAAGAGTTAAGAGTAGGTCAGGCAGGGAGGCAGGGAGACAGAGGAAACAAAGTTCAGCCACATATACAGGAGGAGGATGCAAGGGGAAAGGAAATTTACTAAAGTTATGTGAAATTCTGATAACTGAATCACTCATGATAAAGTTCAAGTACAGTGAGTTCTAAAAATCTGGAGTAGACTCATTGGCTGTGGGAAAGATACCACTAGAGGAAGAGAGACTGGAGGCCCAAGAAGATGGTGAAAGTAGAGCTATGTGCCCAAGAAAAACTTGTAGAGGTGCAATAAGAACTGAAACAATAGTAGAAACACTTGCCCTGAGGAAAAAGGATGGAAAAATGAAATAGATCAATTTTTAGCTGGTAGGGAAGAAAGTTAACATAGTGCTAGTTGGTTGTGTTTTTTCAAAGAACTGAGAAGCAGGATTAGCTTTAGAAATTTGAAGAGGGTAGTGAGAGGTGAAGCCAGCTGGGTTGAGTAAGGACTTGGATAACTTTTCTGTCTTACAAGAGGATTGTAAAATGCACCAATCAGCACTCTGTAGCTAGGATTGTAAAATTCACCAATCAGTGCTCTTTAGCTAGCAAGAAGATTGTAAAATGCACCAATCAGCACTCTGTAAAAATGCACCAGTCAGTGCTCTGTAGCTAGCAAGGGATTGTAAAATGCACCAATCAGCACTGTATAAAATGCACCAATCAGCAGGATCCTAAAAGTAGCCACTTGGAGGGAGTATTGAAAAAAGGGCACTCTGATAGGACAAAAACAGAACATGGGAGGGGACAAATAAGGGAATAAAAGCTGGCCACCCCAGACAGCAGCGGCAACCCCCTTGGGTCCCGTTCCACACTGTGGAAGCTTTGCGCTTTAACTCTTAACAATAAACCTTGCTACCACTCACTCTTTTGGGTCCGTGCCATCTTTAAGAGCTGTAACACTCACCACTAAGGTCCGCGGCTTCGTTCTTGAAGTCAGCGAGACCACAAACCCACCAGAAGGAACCAACTCTGGACACAGTAGAACAGTAAAGGGTGATAAAGGTTTAGAATAATTGCTGTAGAGTTAGGAAAGGAATCAATGAAGAATTTGTGAAAGAATAACTTTCTAATAGCAATGAGGATCCAGCTAAGGTTAAAAAGTGTACAGTTGACAGTGGATGTTTTCTTCATTTTATTTTGTTTTAATGCCCAAATGTTCACCTATATGGAGAGATAGATATAGAATAATTCTTTGGGAAAATCTCAGAAGAAAATCCCTTGGGAAAATATGCAAACCAACTGTGATGGCTAATACTGTCAACTTGATTGGATTAAAGGATGCAAAGTATTGTTCCTGGGTGTGTCTGTGAGGGGGTTACCAAAGGAGATTAACATTTGAGTCAGTGGATTGGGAGAGGCAGACCCACCCTCAGTCTAGGTGGGCACAGTCTAATCTGCTGCCAGTGTGGCTAGAATAAAAGCAGGCAGAAGAAGGCGGAAGAACTAGACTGGCTGAGTCTTCTGTCCTCCATCTTTCTCCTGTGCTAGATGCTTTCTGCCCTCAAACATCAGACTCCAAGTTCTGCAGCTTTTGGGCTTTTGGACTTACACCAGTGATTTGCCAGGGACTCTCAGGCCTTCAGCCACAGACCAAAGACTATACTATCAGCTTCCCTACTTTTGAGGTTTCTGGACTCAGAATGGCTTTCTGGCTCCTCAGCTTCCAGACGGCCTATTGTGGGACTGCACCTTGTGATCGTGTGAATAAAATCTCCTAATAAACTCCCCTTTATATATACATCTATCCTACTAGTTCTGTCCCTTTAGAGAACCCTGACTAATACACCATCCATCCTCAATACTCACATGTATATAGAGATATACACAAATCCATCGTGCTTCAAAAATGACATTTTTCAGGAATAAGATAGACTTAATGGGATTTACCTAATGAGCCTACGTCATCAGCTTGCTAAGGCAAGTTTCAACATTTAAAGACAATTACATTGTTACAGTTTTGGGGACAGTTTTATATTATCCCTCTAGGAAATTGCAGTTAAAAATAGCCTGCTATATAACCCACCTATTTATTTTTCAACCAGATATTCCATTTCAAAGTCAGTTTTTAAAAACATTAGTTATACGATTCAAATGAAAAAAAATTTCAGTATTTCAAGATGATTACTTAAAAATATATCCACTCTATTGAGTTCTTTGAATCAGAAGCTAAACATGTTGTATATTTGTGTGTTTCTCATTTATCCTATTTAATGCTTCATCCCACACTTCTGAGATAGTCAGACTAATCTTATTTTAAATGTCTTCCTATTATATGAAACATAGTGTTTTACACTGTAATTAAAGCAAGGAGCTTATGAAAATGTGAAGGCGGTTTCACTTACATCCCTAAGGAAGAAGATCAAAGCTAGTACCATGTGTATCTCTTTATAATAATAGATTCTTGCAATCAAACGACATGAAAAGATTAGGACAAGTATAGCCTACACAGTTTACTCAGTTTGGATTCACCCTGGCATGAGAAAAGCTTAGTATAATTATCCTTCTGCACTTATATGAAAACATCTAATTATGTATTTTAATAGAAATTTATAATATTTTTAAAAGTTTGATAAATCCATAGCTGAAAAAAATGTATATACATGAGTTGTCACAGACCAGCTAATTTATATTTTCTCATTTTAAAATCAAGATGAACTGCTAATTTTGATCTTTTCAGAAAACAGAAACTATGTCAAATACTAAAACTATCATCAATAGGGGTCTACTCCACAACTATGTAGCCCCTAGCTCCTTGAATATTTTACCATGATTAATTTACAAAAATTTTATGCCATTTTTCCTAAAAGTTCACTTGTTTTACTAATGTTGTACATACTAATATTACCTTAATAAACTGCCTATTGAATGTATAAAAGGACACTATAGAAAAACTTTAAAGAAATATAAATGATTCATTCTGGTAGCTAATTACAAATTAAATGTAAAGGAGGGATAGCTTGCATTAAACAGCAATATCCCCAGGGACTCAGATAATAAAGTTTAAAAATACTTTTAAAGAATAGGTAAATTAAAGGATAGATACAATCTTCTGAACAGCTAAGTATTAGGGAAACACTGTGACTTATGTTTTCAGAGTTTAGTTAACATCAAATATTTATTTATTGTCTCTACATCTCATTGCTAATTTAAACATAGGATGATTCATACCACAACACTCATAACTGCTAAAAGAGAAATATGGTTATATTTTCTTTTGTCTCGTATAGCAGACAATGAATTCATTACCAGGAGAACAGAATTCTCGTAGAGGCCTACAGAGAGTATTACAAATGCAACTTCAAATTTTGATAAAACTCATGTAATGTAACAAGAACAATGTTAGTTATCAAATATCAAGAAGTACCTTAGTCCCTTTCCTTTACATTCACCTGCCTCAGAAAAATGTACATATGTAATAAAGAATAAACTGCTCAGAATTCCATTTAAATTGTTTTTCATAACATGGTTAGAGGTCTTCTTTCTAAATACTTTCTTCTACTGTCATTTTACCAATTCAACATGCACTTTTAACTCTCCTTAATATTCTATTCACTTTCCCTAAATATAACATTTCTGTATCTTTTTTTTTTTTTTTTTGAGATGGAGTCTCGCTCTGTCGCCCAGGCTGTAGTGCAGTGGTGGGATCTTGGCTCACTGCAACCTCTGCCTCCCAGGTTCACGCCATTTTTCTGCCTCAGCCTCCCCTAAGTAGCTGGGACTACAGGCGCCTGCCATCACACCTGGCTAATTTTTTGTATTTTTAGTAGAGACGGGATTTCACCGTGTTAGCCAGGATAGTCTCCATCTCCTGACCTCGTGATCTGCCTGCCTCGGCCTCCCAAATTACTGGGACTACAGGCGTGAGCTACCGCACCTGGACAACATTACTATATCTTCACTGTTATATTCCTTTGCTTGGGATGCCCTTTCCTATCTAACACATTTCTAATCAATCATTCACTCAAGTCTAATGGCATTTTAGATCCTTTAATAAAAACTTTCCGGCCAGGTGCGGTGGCTCATGCCTGTAATCCCAACGCTTTGGGAGGCCGAGGCGGGTGGACCACGAGGTCAGAAGTTCGAGACCAGCCTGACCAACATGGTGAAACCCCGCCTCTATTAAAAATTCAAAAATTAGCCAGGAATGGTGGTGCGCACCTGTAATTCCAGCTACTCGGGAGGCTAAGGGAGGAGAATCACTTGAACACGGGAGGCGGATGTTGCAGTGAGCTGAGATTGCGCCATTGTACTCCAGCCTAGGCACAGAGCAAGACTCCATCTCAAAAAAAAAAAAAAAAAACTTTCCCAGTGAACTTTTTCTTTCTCTATCACTCAATCCACAACACTCTACTCAAAACACCAAAAAGCTTCTATTATACTTTGCTGTATGTATTGTACCTACTGTGTGATGAGCTTCTAGAGGGCAGGGGGTTCTGTCTTAAGACTTCACATTTGCAATAACATAAGACTTCAGGGCTACAGGACACTATGTTACTTGAGATAAGCCAGGAAAAGAAAGTTAAACATCTTAAACATCAGATGTTCTCATTCATATGTGGAAGCTACAAAAGTTTATCTTATACAAGTAAAAAGTGGAACAGAGGATACTAGGGGCTGGAAAGGATAGTGGGACAGGAGGGATAGGAAGAAATTTGTTATAGGATACAAAATAACATCTAGATAGGAGAAATAATTTCCAGTGTTCTGTATCACTATAGAATTACTATGATTAACAATAATATATTATAGTTTCAAATAGTTAGAAGGAGGATATTGGATGTTCCCAACACCAATACATGATAAATGTTTGAGATGATGGATATGCTAATTACCCTTATCTCATCACTGTACAATATATCTATGGAAACATCATTAACTATCTGAATATATACAATTATTATATGTCAAAAATATAATTAAAGAAGACTTCAATGAAAAACACCAAATTTTCTGCCAATAATTATACATTATTTTTGGAAAAAGAGGGGTTAAAAGAAAAACCAAAGCAATACTAGTATTCTGTTTTATTTTCAGGATGACAGATAGCTTTTTTAGTTAATCACTAAAATAAAATTAAGTTCTCCCATGGTTAAAATGAAATATCTGAATAGTAAGGATTATACTATATAAAATTAAAACAACCATGAAAACTGAAAAGCAAACTTGAGATTCACTGTTACCCTCCAGAGTATCTTAAAGACTGCTGAAAATCAGACTTTTACAATAGCTGGCGTGCAACTGTAACTCAGCCAAGTATGTTACAGTTTTTTGCAAAATATAATTCCTTTAGGAATATCACATCTGTAAGTACAAGATAAAATGTACTATCTTAAGTCTATAATTAATAGGAATAAAAAAATATATTTAGATTATGTACATTTTAGGGGCTAGGGGTTAGGAAAGGTAGACCAAAAATGCTTGAACTAGCACAGTTTCATTTTGCAAAGTAAATGTTCTTCACAAAATGGGTGGCTTATTGAAAAATAAACCCTATTAGACACTCTAAGATTACAGTTCATGGTATCGCTCATCTATGATAAACCCATCCTAAAAAATCAGCAGAGGCTTGAATTGGACGGGAAATGAGGAATGAAAAGAATTTATATTTCAATAGTATAACATGATTTTTAATCAATAATTTTCATTGTCATGCCGAGACAGTATTAATAATTAGAAACTTACTCTGTAGACATATGTGCATGTACACTCCCACAATATGTACACAAGTTTGCATGTTTTAAGATTGGTGTACAATTCTAGCTGGAGCTCATTCATCCTTGAAACTAAGATGGATTGAAAGACAAGCCAAATAAGAATAAAATTTGAAATTGTCTAAAATTGAATAAGAGCCCCATGGCTGAATAATGGCACCCCAAAGAAGATCACATCCTAATTCCTAGAATCTATGAATGTGTCACCTTACATAGTAAAAGGGACTTTGCAGATGTGATTAAGTGAAGGATCCTGAGGTGGGAGATTATTCTAGATTATCCTAGTGGGCCCAATATCATCACGAGGGTGCTTGCCAGGGGGAGATCAGAGAGCAGAGAAGTAGATGTGCCAGGAAAGAAGCAGCTGTAATCTGAGACAGGGGCCAAGCATCAAGGAATGTAGGCTAACTCTAAAAGCTGGGAACGACAGGGAAATGGATCATCACCTAGGGCCTCCACAAGAACTCAGCCCACTGTGCACTCTTCAGGCTTCTGACTCCCACGCTGTAAGACAGAAATTTGCATTGCTTCGAGTCCCTCAATTTGTGGTAATTTGTTACAGTAGAAAAGAGAGACTAAAACAATTTCCCAGTTTCATATCACAGCCAAGACATCACAGGCGTAAGCCTGATCTAACGAGTAAGAAACAAGCACGTTTGCAAGCTAGTGTACCATTACAGGGCTTTTTCTCCTTAGCCGCTTTCTTTTAGTTTCAACATGATCTACTTTTACATAAATTAGCTTTTCTTCTCCTTGATGTCAAATGTCAGTCCCAATACACTGGCACAGGATGAGGGCCAGCAATAATGACTAGAAGCACATGACAGAATTTTATGAAAAACCTTATAAATTGTTAATAACTTGTAAGTAGCTGGTATCTGAGAAATGTATGAATTGGGAGGTATATATTTTCGTGTACAAGTGTGTATATATGTTTTTATTCTTGGGAGATGGAAAAAATACAAAAACAGGATAATGTCCTTCACCAAAAAAAATAACTAATAGTATATTTTTATGCTTTCTATTGGATGCTACCAAATGTGTAATCATTCTATGCCTTATTAAGCACCAAGTGTTTTTGGAGCTGCAGATGGCAATTTGTACTCACAAAAACATCTTATATAAAACCGAGACAAAATTGAAAACTTGAAGAAGTACATTATCCCCAGGAAGAAGCTTTGCTCATTTATCATTTCTATCATAATGAACAAATGAAAAGTACCTCTGTAAACATTTCAAATCCAATTTGACGTTTAATTTTCAGGGAGAAGGTAGGGATTTTTTTCCTTAATCATTTAAACACTGGTAGGTTTCTTGTGTTTTTTTAGACAGTGATATAGGAAATTACAAAGCATTCAACATAGACCTATTTGGAACTGCTTCTTCACCAAAAAATACACACACACACACACACACACACACACACAGATATAAGAGTAAAAACCCTGTCTTTTATTTAGCAAGAGACAAAGGATATATATTCAGTGGAATAAAGCTGACACATTCAACATGGTTGACCAGAGTTTTTATTATCATTGGATTAATGCTTTGCAGTTGTGTGTTCGTTTCTGAAATTTCAGTAGAAATGCTCTATTTCCTTTTAACCTGCCCTTTTTCAAAAGCCCATTCAAATGAATCAGCAAGGGTTATTTCATATACTACCATGTTAAGGAAGGGGAAAATTTTGACATCTCCCTCATAAATGTAAAAGAAAAGCCTAAATTATTGACACTTCCTTGCAGGCTCTATTTTCTAAATCCTACATGATCCTTATCCAATCTCTCATGGGATACCAAAATTCACATTTTTTTTCTCATCTCTCGACATAGTGAGATATGAAGCAGATGGTTAGACTTTGGCTCTTTCAGGGATGACGTGAAATCTCCTATCTATTATGCTGTGTTTTAACTATTAAAGGCCCTTCAAAGACTACAATTGTTTTTTATCTCGTTATTTTAATCTTAAAATATATTTTAAATCATAATTCCTTGTTCCCTATTTTAAAAGGTTCTAAACTTTCTCATTTATTTAATACTCATTTACTGTGAACCAAAGTAGGCACTAAGAACATAATGATGGCAACAACAGGGGTCTCCACCCACAGGCTGTGGATGGTTTAGTAAAGGGGTGGGCAAAAATAGAAATACTTACAATAATGTGAGGTAGGTGCTAATATAGGTGCATCTGGAGTGCTGCTGGAAGAACAATGAAAATAGATTAACACATTCCGTGAAAAGAGCAGAAGTTGGGAGTTCAGATAAGGAGAAAATGTGCAGAGTGTATTGTTAATTGCCTACCCAGCAGCAGTTTTTGCCATTTTGAAAAATACCACTTTCCACTATGGAAACAGGGAAGGCTGTGTGCTTGCTTTCCCCATCTCTCTTACAGTTAGGGCATGGACATGTGGCCAGTGTTGATGAATGACAACGGAGATAAAGAGTTATCTAGGATTCTCCTGGGAAAATGTTTCCTTTCTACTAAAAAGAAAAAAGAAAAAAAAAAGCTTGTGAGAAGAAGCTCTCCTGCGTTGCTCTAGATTGTGAGCACTTCAGGTCTGGGGCAGCCGTAGCCATCTTGGGAGCATGATGCTACGCCAGAAGATGAAGGCCAGCACAGTGAGGATGAGAAGGTGGAAAGTGCTCCACATCTGGGTCTCGGGTGATATTAATGTTATCATTATTGCTTAGTCACTGTGTGTTGGGTGATTATACTAACAATCAGAAGTAACTGATACAGTCATCGGAGAAGCATCCCCGCAAAGGCCTTTCTTTAGCATTTTAATAAAAGAATACAAGATTGTCAAGCTGACTAGGTGGAGTACAGCATACCAGACAAAAGAGAAATCACAAAGGGAAACATGGCATGTGAAGGGAATATTAAATAATAGTTCATATTATACTAAGTTTAGGCTGAACTAAGATTTTGCTGTTGTTACTGTTTTTAGACACTCTCTTTCTAGCCTAGGCTGCAGTGTGGTGACAAGATCATAGTTCACTGCAGCCTTGATCTCCAGGCTCAAGCAATCCTTCCGTGTCAGCATCTGGAGAAGCTAGGACTACAGGTGTCCACCACGTCAGGATATTTATTTATTTATTTATTTTTTAAGTAGAGATGGGATCTCCCTGTGTTGCCCAGGTTGGTCTCAAACTCCTGAGCTCAAGTGATCTGCTTGCCTTGGCCTTCCAAAATGCTGTGATTACAGGTGCAAGCCACTGAGCCTGGCCTGGACTAAATTTAAATTTAAACTTAAACTAAGTTTAGTTAGAAATTAGGTTAAATACTCACTTTGTTTTGCTTGAATATAGGACATATTTTAATGTCTTTTTGTAACCAGTTAGGCTTTTTACTTTTCATTATTTTAAGTTGGTAGATTTTGAAAATAACTTTTTGTGGGAAACAAATAACAGCTATTGAATGTTCATTATGTGTCACATGCTAAATTAAACAATTTGTATATTTTATTCAGTGCTTACAAAAACGTATTATTTGCATCTAACAAATCAGGTAAAACTGTTTAGAGAGTTAAATGACTTTTTCAGTGCCACTCAACTAGCAAGATCAGGATATAAATACACATCTGTCAAAAAGCCTGTTCTCATAACCCTTCATGGGATTTTTCTCAAGCTGGGTTTTACTGGCATTTTGAGTACAACAGTTTAACATTGGGAATGTATTTAGTACAACTCACTGCTAGGTATTACATGGAAGCAGTGCCTTCAGTGATTGTAACAGCCCCTAAGGTCTCCACACATACGTGTGCCTGCACTACAGATGCTGTATTAAAGACACCAGTTCGGAAACCGTATAAACATTCTTTTTTAAAATTTTTTTTTTTTTTTTTTTGAGATGGAGTCTCGCTCTGTCACCCAGGCTGGAGTGCAGTGGCGCAATCTCGGCTCACTGCAAGCTCCGCCTCCCGGGTTCACGCCATTCTCCTGCCTCAGCCTCCCGAGTAGAATAGCTGGGACTACAGGTGCCCGCCACCGCGCCTGGCTAATTTTTTGTCTTTTTTAGTAGAGACGGGGTTTCACCGTGGTCTGGATCTCCTGACCTCGTGATCCGCCCGCCTCGGCCTCCCAAAGTGCTGGGATTACAGGCGTGAGCCACCGCTCCCAGCATAAACATTGTTAATACTTACCCTGCATAAAGCTATTAATATGTGGCACAAATCTTACATTTTCTAAACAGGCCTCAATGCTTTTTACTTTTCAAATCTTTCCCACCCACTCACTGATACTTAAAAATCTATGTATGTGAGTTTCAGCTCTACAAAGGTGATATGGTTTGGCTGTGTCCCCACCCTAATCTCATCTCGAATTAGAATCCCCATGTGTCGAGGGAGGGACCTGCTGGGAGACGGTTGTGTCATGGGAATGGTTTCCCTCTTGCTGTTCTCTAGATAGTGAGGGAGTTCTCACAAGATCCGATGGTTTTTAAAGTGGTAGTTTACCCCGTGCGGTCTCTCTCCTGCCACCTTGTGAAGGAGGTACTTCTTCCCCTTTGCCTTTTGCCATGATTTTAAGTTTCCTGAGGCCGCCACAAACATGCGGAACTGTGAGTCAGTTAAAGCTCTTTTGTTTATAAATTACCCAGTCTCAGGGAGCTCCTTGTAGCAGTGTGAAAACAGACTAATACAAAAGGTAACAACCATCTCTGAAAAAAGTAAACCTTTTTCTATTATTTATTTACAGCTTTGTGAATAACAGATCAAAGGAAGGGATTTATGGAGATGGGGCAATCATGAAGGTGTAGCACAGATAAAAAGACTAATAGTAAAAATAAAGGAGTTTGGAGTACTAGAGGCCCACCCTTTATGATTTTGTCAAGAATCTCCTTCCCTAGTATTCTCCAGAATCAAAGCCATGGAGTAAATGAACTTTACCTCCATTTATTTCAACTGCATCATCAAATAAATCTCTAAAATGGATGAAAGTCCTCTAGAAAATAAAAAGATAGTGAGACAGTGATTTTCCTAGGCTGGTTACTTTTTATGTAGATGTATATCAAAACCCTAAATTATCAAATGAGAAGAGCATCTTTATTAGTTTATGTGATGGGGGACAGAGGTCTTAGGTAGGTGGACCTGTGTTATTTCAATAGCTATGAAATATGAAGAAAAGTTCAATGGCTTTCCCAAACATAACCATAAGAAACACAGATGATTAAGTTCTTCTCTACAGTAGACACATCATGAGAATTTAAGTGAAATCTCATCAAAGTAATTATTAGTTTATTAAAAAGAAGAGGCCTAATGTAACATTTTAATATTAACAGAAAATTAGAAGAGGTAACCATGAGGACCTAAAGGAATATAAATTAAACCTCATGTTTTCAGAAGCGACATAAATGCACATATTTTCCCACATTATACCAATGCTTGTTCATTTTTCCATAATAAAGAAATTACTGAGAAACAGTGTAATTTAACAACGCACATATTAATTTTAAGTCACGTTACCAGGCTATGAATTGAGTGTTATGATCAAATTTTGTGGGTACTTTAATTACATATGTTATATTTAGTTAAAATAAGAACATAGAAGACAATCAAAAAGAAAAAAAATCAAATCTTCTGGAATTGACCACTTCTAGGTAATAGCTGCTATCGCATTTTCATATGTTCTTGCAGACTATTCTATATAGGAAAAATATATATAAATTATCAGGGATTTTTAAAATACTCGATATATATTGTTCTGTATATTGCCATTTTACTTAAATATTTTTAATATACCTTCATATTGGTAAATATAGTTCTATATAATACATTTAATAAGGATATGATAGACCATCATACGACTTTTCCATACTTTTCAGAAGTTTTTTTTTTTTTTTTGAGACAGAGTCTCGCTCTGTCCCTCAGGCTGGAGTGCAGTGGCGCCATCTCGGCTCACTGCAAGCTCCGCCTCCCGGGTTCACGCCATTCTCCTGCCTCAGCCTCCCGAGTAGCTGGGACTACAGGCGCCCGCCACCATGCCCGGCTAACTTTTTGTATTTTCAGTAGAGACAGTGTTTCACCATGTTAGCCAGGATGGTCTCCATCTCCTGACCTCGTGATCTGCCCACCTCAGCCTCCCAAAGTGCTGGGATTACAGGCATGAGCCACTGCGCCCGACCAGAAGTTTTAAAAAATAGGTAATAGGTAAAAGTAAAAGTTATAATAACTCCGAAAGTAATCTTCAGTCAGTTGTCTCACTTTAAAAATAAATTACTAATTGAGTAAAAGTGAGACTTTTCCAAAGAATCTATTTATAGAATTTTTATTCACTTAGACAAATTGTCCTCCAAATATAGAGTCAAAATTTACATTGCATCATTACTCTTATCTCAAACCTACATTCATTTTTTAAAATCTTTATCAGTCCAAGAGATTCTGTCATTTTAAATATCCACGTTTCTGTCAACCTGAAACATTTTCGTCATGCTTTGTGATCACTTTTAAAGACAGGCAAATTTTGAGAGATCCAATTGATCAGATATGCTAGGAAAAATTCTGTGAGACCCAACCATCCTTGTGCCTGTCATAAAAATAATCTTTTGTTTTTGAGAAAATTTAGATTTTAAATAAGATATTACCTCATTCTTAAAGTGTATTCTTAAAATACAGTATACTTCTCAGAAAGACAGCTTCAGGGCAGCTACATATGCAATTTCATAGATAGAAGTTCTTTTATTGAATTATCCTCCTAAATGCGCTTTTAATGTGTGGCTGGCTAATTTTTAGAAAGATCTTTGCCCCTTTACTTCTGAAATAAATGTCTAATAGAGTTTTGCAAAATGTTTGAATGTAAATTTTTTATGAGTAACATACTCTATCCTGTAAACCTTTCTGTTTTTTAAATAGGAGGGGACCTCAAAATACTTCCTCTGTTTGGGGGAATCCCAGCCCTAGTTCTGTCTGCCCAGCCTTCATTATAAGGCCACTTATAATGTCAAGCAGGAGAAATTCTACATGAGGAATCCAGAGAGTTGACAACAGAAGACTACCCCTTCAACAGATGGTGGAACATTATATAGCCAGTATTTAGATATTGTTTGAGCATCAACCTTGATAGGAAATGAGTGTTTTCTTCATCTGACACTTTGAAATTTCCACTGCATCAAAATTAATCTATTTAAGTGTAATGTAATTTAGGTACAGGAGACACAGCAAATTTTGGCATATCCTAAAGATAGAATTCATTTTATATTCATCATACTTTCTTTAAAAATCCACATACACAAATACACAGTAAATATTGCTTAAAAACTACATGTATATATATATACTTTATCTATATATACCTATATCTTTACGTATAATATTTACACATATATTTATATACCCTTCTCATATGACTAATGCCACACAGAAGAAATTCTACATGAGGAATCCAGAGAATTGACAACAGAAGACTGCCCCTTCAACAGGCAGTGGAACATTATGTAGCTAGTATTTAGATACTGTTTGAGCATCAACTTTGATGGGAAATGAAAGGAGTGTTTTCTTCATTTGACACTTTGGAATTTCCACTGCATCAAAATTAATCTATTTAAGCATAATCTAATTCATTATATGCATTTTTTTTTGTTTCCCAAGGATACTTAATGTTTATTTGATCTGGAAGGATAAACACAATTATGTTAATATTATTGTGTATCTCAGACATTTTCAATACACATTTTTTATTAATTATGTTAAAATTATGAAAAGCTACCAAGGAAACACATTTCTCCAACATTATTTAAATGACAGCAGTATGGTAATTCAATTTAAACATTCAAATATTTAAATAAAGTAATTTTAAATTTTTTGATGGGCAAGTAGAATATAATAAATAATAGGAAGTTCAACCTAACTGTAAAATTTTACTCAATATTAAAAAATACAGAAACTAAAGAGATGGAGAATAGATGTTATGAGAATAGATATTTCTGTAAAGAATGGGGAAAAGATGAATACGTAATATTCTCAAGCGAGTTGACTCAGGGTGCTTCCTAAAATCATCATATCCTTTGCAGGAGTTTCTAACTTGTCTGTCGTTGAAGTGGGTTTTTCATAAGTTATGTCGTGCTGATTTCACAAGATGCCTTCAATCTAGTCAAAGCTGATTGGATCAGGGATAGGCACATGACCCAAGGCAGCCAATGATGTGGTCTAATACAAAAACTCTGCCCCCATAGGGATGACAATAAGTTATCAGTGGGATCTGGTACTCTTCCCTGTTATGGGAAGTTAACTGATTAATCAGAATAATAAAAAGAGACTTTAAAAATCAATAACTGGGATAAAAGCTATGAGATTAAAAAAATTATAGGGTAGATTTGGAATCAAATGGTAAGAGCATCAATTCAGTTATTCGCTAATTGTATCACCTCGGTCCAGCCACTGAACTTTGCTCCCTTCCAGTTGCCTAACTGGGAACTGGGGAAATAACAGTTAGTAGCCGCACATATAATTTTTGCAAAAACTGTAGAATAAGATATATAAAGGACCAAATATTACTATCAGGCAAGAGTAAGCCATCGTTATATGTTAGCTATTTATATTATTACTAACATTTATATTAGTACTAGATACCTAGAGACATTTTTTGTCCTCAATTTCTATTCTCTGAGTTAACAAGACAGTTTGGACACTTCTGTGTTTCCACCAAATGTACTTTTATAATTGTTCCTGGATACTTGTAAGGCCTAGCTGCAAAATAAGATTTTTATTTCTCTCATTTCCACATGAACTTGAGCTAACTCGAGTAAAAAACTCTTTCTTGTTCTAAAGAGCGTATAACTAACGCAAATATGAATTACAGGAAAAAATATTTAAGGATGAGATTTTCCAAAAAAAAATTCTGCTGCTCCTATTCTGATTCTCTGACAAGGGACAAATTTGTGTCTAGCAGCATATTTTGTTCCTTTGCTTCTGATTTGAAGATGGAAGTTGACTCAGAGATATTTAAAGTTTTTCTTAGCATGCTGATATTTGAAGATGAAAAATCTGGTGGATAATTGTCTTCAGTGTTTTACTTTTGTAATGGATAAGTGGCAAGTTTGAGATTTCTGGACTCTAAAACAAGAAGGGACAGAGGGGAAGTCTGAACACCTCGTAATTTTTTTCAATGGCTTTATCTGTTATATGTTCTCCACCTCCCCCAATGGGACTTGGATCATATACATGTCCAGTTTTGAATCTTCTTTTTTACTTAGCTGAAACTATCTTCAACAAAGTCTTAAATACCTTTCATAAGATTATGTTCGGTGCATGAATATACTTTATTATGCCTCAACTAAATATTCAAGATTTCCACCCAGTTTGATTGCAGACATTTTCTGTGGCTTCAAAGATTTAGAATAAAGGCATGAGGAAAAGTGTATCATTTTAGATGGTTTGGGGGCTTTGTCAAATGCTGGGAAGCATATGGAAATGCCCCTAACATAAAAGAATGAAAATGACACCACTGACAAAAGCAGCAAAATATTAGGTAATTATGTGCAGAGGAGACTAAAAGTAAAAAGTTTTAAATGAAATCTATTTTACTTCCATCTCATTCATTAAAATCATATTATGTGCTTAACTGATATCATAGTAAGTGCTCCTTCTCTAATGAAAACTGTAACCTTAGAAATTTCTCCTTAAGCTGACGACTTATAGAAGAAAATAGAATAAAAATACAGCATTTGGTAACAGGACTCACTCCCAGTGGGTATCTAACATTTCTGGCAGCCTGCATTATATGCCTTGCCTAATTTCTACAATTTCTAACCTCATCACCTCCCACCTTTCTTATTTACTATATGAAGCAATTTTTAGCATTTGAGAAACCTGAAAGTAAATTGAATCTATGAAATAGTATCTAAACCCTGGAATAGACAAATCATCTCCCTTTCTCTCAGCATATCACCCAACACAGAACACATTCCAAGATTCCTTATAAATACATATAGAAATAAAGCATTTTTATCATCTATTTAAAAATATTTATTTCAGCAACTTGCAGTCACAAATAAAACTAAAAGTGTTTCTCTTACCTTACTCCTACCAGTGCCTGAAATAGCTCTTTCAGTGGGACAGTCTATAATTTAAGTCTAGCTAACACCTGCACTAGTGATTCATTAGTTTAAATAAGGATTAAAAAAAAAGACTTAGTGGATTTTTATATTTACATAAATTTTAAAATCAAGAATTTAATACATTTGACCTCCTGAAAGTTTGGTGTAACTGAAAACCAAAAGGAAAACTGTAAGAGGACAAGACACTGGGTCCCAAACTGATCTCTGATGCTTTCTCCTGGACAAGTGACTCCAAGAATTTGGTCCTGATTTACCTCATCTAGAAAACTGAGCATAGCTAAGCGCATCTTTAAAATTCTCCTAGTGCTCATGTAGTTTGAATACTGTGCTATTGAATACTGTACTATGTAGACATATACATGGAATGAATATTAAAAGTTTGGTACTTTTCTTATGAAATTCCCTTTAGTGAAAATTTACTAGATTAGCTTTATTTAAATGCATTGATTTCATTACTGAATAGCCTTATCTTACCTTTGAGCAACTGACTTTTACCTACTTCATTTATCCAACTTTGCTCTCCAAGTTATTGTTGTTAATTTCTAAAAAAAAATAATTTTCACATCCAAGGACTAAAAGTAGTCACTTTATATATATAAAAAATATGAATATAAATTATACTTCAGCAAAGTTAACTTTAAAATAATATGACAAAAGTTCTTAACTCGATTTTCAGATCTTTGTTGTAGACATAGATTCTGTACCTTCTATTTAGATCACCCTTCTCTCATTTTCCTATACCAGATCTATGTTATGTCTCCATTTAAAAGTCAGTTCTGGGAGATGTGACTTTGTGTTTTTCAATGGCTCTCTGTATTTCTGTTCTCACAATTCAAATCATGGTTTACTCTCACACATTTTTCAATTGTCTACCTTTCTTCCTAGAACATAAGCCTAAGTGAAGGTAGGAACTATGTCTTTTTCATCATTCTATGCTGAATATATAAAACTCAATAAGTTTTGGAATAAAGAAGCTGAAATAATAATTAAAAAATTGGAATCAGACATTTGGGGCATTTTTATGGCTCCAGTAAATTATTTTAATTTTCCATATATCAGTTTTTGTCAGGTATAAAATAGGAATAGTATGCTTTGTTGGTGTGTTGAGAAAGTCATATAGTATTATATACAAATTATTATCACGGACTGTGGCATGCACAGTGGGGGCACTCAAAAAATATTATTATTACAGAATAAAAAATTGGGCTTTCTCTTCAGTTCTTTAAAGCATATTAACTTTGATTAGCTAAAAACAGCACCAGTGGTTTCATTGCTCAAGCCTCACTGTTCAAGGAATCCTAACTTTTCTCATTTTTTTCTCTAGTTCAATGCCTTTCTACATTGGAAATTCTGGTCAATGGTCACTCGAATAGTACTGGAGGCTTGACGAATGGTAAAGACCTAGTCTACATTTACACTGTAATATTCTTTCTCATTCTCATATGTCTTTCTATTCTTGACCAGGATTTTCTTTTTCACATTCTTTATACAAGAAATAACAGCCTTTGGTGAGAATATAGTTGGAATGACTATCACTCAATTTTTAAAAAATCTTTCTTCTCTGGTTCACTTATTTTTTTTTTCTTAAGAACTGATCCATTTGTACAATTATGGTTTCTTAAATCAAATTCAGACATTAGAATTGACTTTGAAAATTGGTTCACTTGGTGGGCAATAATTATCCTGTCTTTCTCTCTCTCTTACACACACACAGACACGCACACACACACACACACACAATTTGTTAAGTGAACAGAACAAATGAACAAAGAAGTAGGCAGAAATAGTAGCATACAAATTGAGGTAAGTGAACTGCAATATCATCTTTCACAAACATACCTATTTTCTCTGGTTCAAATTGTCTCTAGGTGAGCTCGAAAAATTTGTACTGTTAACAAAGTTGAAATTACTGTGATGAACATTTTGACTATGCATTCAAACAGTTCAGTAACCCCGTGGCCACCAGCTTCCTAAGCAGAATCACAGTCACAGAGGCACTCTAATGCTGTGGGAAAGAATCCAGTCTAATTTTCAAAAACTTATTGGATGTAAATAATAATAAGATATAAGTTATACATCAGCTACCAAGAATTGTTTTTTGTGCTAACTCCATGAAACCAAGTCAACCTTGTCAAGCATTTACAGTTAAGATTGTAGAAACAAACTCTCAATTATTTGTTCAAATTAAAACTCTGTATTCGTTTCACAAAAGGAAGCAGGTATATTCTAAAAGTTGTATCTTTTATTTAACTACTCACAAAATACTACATTATTTTTTCATTATTTCAAAGTTCTACCTCAAATTCTATATATTTTATTTTTGTTACTAATACTATTTTTTATTTCTATTGCCTGTCTTTATATACAGGCAGCAATTTTCTCCCTAAGAGGAAAATATGATGTTTGGAAATAAAAGCAAGGAATATTGTACTAAGATACCTAGTATTACAGTTTTTAGGATGAGATTTCTTGATTATTATTTCTCATGTAATTATAGTTAAATCAACTGAAGTAATTTCACTAAAATAAATTTAAAAATAATTTAATAAATAGCTAATTTCTTAGTAGATTCTACAACATAAAGTATATAATTTCTTCCTCTCTAAAAGTATTAAATGTTTTGATAAACTATAAGAGACATCAGGTTGGACATTAATCCCACCACTTAAACTTGGTAAGAAAAAGATTTGTCTGACTTAGAGTATATTATTAATTTCACATCTGTTCTTTGTCATTGTATTCTCATCAATAACACAGGAATGAATATTAGGACTGTGAATGTATTTGGGGCTCATGAGGAATTAATTCCAAATGCAATATATTATAGGGAAAAGATTTCAAAAATATTTCAGAGTAAAACAGTGACAGAGTGACAAGAATAGTATATTCACTAATTAATAAACATTTGTAGAGCTTCTTAAAGTCCTGCCCCAAGTTCATCCAAACATGAGTAACCTCAAGACAATAACAATTTAGCGATGAGATTAAGCGTAAATTAAAAATTACAATGCACATTGCCAAGAGAGACTCATTAGCCTAGAAATGATGCTGTCATGTCTCCAGCTCCTAACTCACAAAAAACATTCAATAAGTAGCCAATGGAAAAAAAATTAATTGATGGTTGTTTTATGAGAAATATGTACAAAAGCCTAAAGGAATAGAGATGAGGGCACCCTTCCTTTCTTTCAAGGGTAGAAAAAGGCAAAATGAGAAAAGGAAAGGCCTAAGAAAGAACATCTTTGAGTGGGGCTTGAAGGATAAGATGGATTTTCTAGGGATAGGAGGGAACGATGGAAGAGGCAAAACTTACCACTTGAAGAGGATTAGGAAAAGTAAAGGGCATTGAAGAAAGAAGAAACAGTATAAACAAAGGCTCTTAGAGAAAAACTGAGCAATCTCTCCAGTGAGTATTTCAAAACTACGTGATTATAGGTGTGCCTGGTAGGGAGTTCAAAACTGAGGATGGACACTGATGGTACTGTTATGTTTTGAAGGGCTGCATTTGGTATGCTCAAATGTTTTCGACTTTATTTCACCAGTTGAAGGAAGACATTGAGTGTTTTAAAATGGGTTTAAAACAATGTTTTAAAGAAGCAGCATCTGGCGGTGCTACAGAAGAACTTAATGAACACTTCAGAGAATTACGCAGAAATAGAAAACATTGACAAAAATAGGCAGACTAATTAAGAAGGTATTACGATACCTTCCTTCTCAGCCATATAATGAACAGAACCTAAACTCAAACTGTGAAAAGAAAGGAGAGATAGAAACAAAGTGGCTATTTCAGAGGTAAAACTGATGGGACCAGATAGGGCAGTAAAAAAACTTTGCAGGAAATGAAGCTGTTTCTGGTGCGGGTGTTTTTCCGAGTGGATGTACCATTAAATAAGGTAGGTAGGGAAAACAAAATTTCAGTTGGAAAGCTAATGAGTTCTGTTTTGAGCATATGTTATTGAAGGCAATGATATGAGATTCTGAGACTGATGTCCAAAACCAGCTAGAAATGTGATTCCGGGAAAAAGGCAGGTGGACAGGGCCACTATGGTGGTATCGACCGTCCAGTTTCACAGAGAGGGTAAGAAGGATTGGGATCAGAAGTTGCACAGTTGGAAACAAAGTGACTGGAAAAGTTTTCAGTGACTACGAGGAAGAAAAAAGAAAAACTTTACAGTACCCTGAGAAAGCGAACTCAAGAAGCAATGTACAATTATATTTCCATAATCAAAGAAAAAAGTGCAGAGTGAATAAGACAGGTGGAAGGTGAAAGGGATGTATTTACTTGTGATATTTGTGGATTTTTGCAAGGTACACAAGAAAAAAGATCTTAGATTTAGGATACAAAGTCAAGGATGTATAAAGATCAATTGATATTGTATAGAGGAATCTCATAAGAGAGTGAATAAATAGAAACAATGTTACCATATTATTTCTTTAATCAGTTCATAAAAAATTGTTATCTGATTATCTACATGATGAGTCAAAGCAATGTACACATTAAGTGGGGTCAGCAAAATATATTAACTTTGGAACAACATTTGTACATCAGCTGAACTTGTGGGACACAAAATTATTGATTTTCCAAGATTGGTTGACCTGTACTGATCTAAATCAATCATCTTTTGTAGGTCCAGAATGGAAATACTTGTGTGAGAGTCAGGCAGGCAGTAAATACAGAGTAGTGTTATCATTGGTAAATCACATCATCTAGCCCGATTCAGTTCTACTATCACCCTGTCAACTCCAGTGTGGACAAAGGCCTTTCCAAATATTCTGCATAATATTCTCATGGATTTGCACAGAGATTCTTCACCCAAATGAAAGACACTCAATCATATTAAAGACTGTCAGAAGGTGGTGGGGGGGAGGGGAGGGTGGCATTTAATGTATAATTGAAAAAAAATTGCCTAGAAAGCAAGAAAAAGATACAAATAGGAAGAGGGCTTGAATAAGTGAAGCAGTATAACATAATTTATGTTATAGGGATTAAAGTCTGTTACTTCAGTTTTGTAGCTAAGCAATTTATTTACCTCATCTTTTGCAGTCATATTTTACAGAAGCTTATTTTTTAAAACAAATTTAGGACATTATTGAAAGAAAGCTGAGATTTATTAATTCAAAAACAAAATGTATTACATGGCTATAAAGTGGTAAGTAGTGAGGTATACACACACACACACACAGACATATATATTTAAAAACAAATTTGGTCATAACATATATAATATGAATATACATGCACATACATATCTAAATGTATGATGATTCATCAGTTGATAAATTATTGTCTAAATGATTACATTTTAAGGAAAAAATTATAAACATTTTAATATCTGATATGTAATGATTACAAAAGAGAAATAGAAGGAATGAATAATTTGCTCGATATGGATTCTTCAGGACACATATAAACAAAATGGAACAAATCCTACACATGTGCTGCCACATCTGTGCCTAACAAATGTGTGTGTCTTGTAAAAAGAGAACCCTCTATTTTAATTTACCTGTTTGGGAAACTAGAATGTCTTAAAACTGAAGACAACTTCAATTCAAATATTCATGAGGATTAGTCAAAATATTACAGCCACTATTGTGCAAACTCAGAGTAATATAATTTACAATTTATTAGGATGATTAAATGTAGCATTAAAAATTCAAGTGTCAAACTATTTGGAGATACTTGTATAGATTCATTGTTATTTTTTATGATTAAAAGTACTTAGCTTTTCCACCATATAAAAATATGGATATGATACATCTATGATAACTAAATTTCTGCAAAACTTATTTCCTCTGACTATCCTATTTTTTTCTCTTTTATTCCTAAGACCGCCCAGTGTTTTATTTTTTGAAATCCTTCCTCTAAGCAGAATCAAACAGCTGCTACAGATAAAAAGAGCATCACCGGAATATATTAAAACTGTCACTTGATGGAAGCTGGGGATCACCATTAGGCCTTCAAGCAATAACCTGCAGTGTAATTTTGTAACACATATATCAATTAATTTTGTATTACTGTCACACACTATAACTGCCAACAATATTTCTTTATGCTGCTATCTTAATTGCAATATATTTGTGCTGAACTTGAATATCTCAAGATCAAAATACATCTTGTAAGAAAAATATCTAAGCCATTTGGTGAAATTTATTAAAAATGTATAACTCTAACAGTAGGTAATTTTTGGTCTTATTTAAAAATTATCTTCAGAATTAACAATGAAGATTTTCCATATCTTTAGATCCTATGACAAAGTAATTGTTTTTCTAATTTGAACATTTAAGGATATAATTTGTACTTTGTGATTTTCTTTAAAACAATTACATTTATATGTGTAAACACAAAAAGAAAAGATATAGTGCTTGGGTTTTCAACAACTCCTTATTCTGGTGAGGTGGAGGTGTTAGAGGGTGGATCCAGAGAAGTGGGATTATAACTGAGTCTATTATTATTCAGTCCAGCACGTATGCAGGGCTAGGAAAGGCAACTGGCGTTAGAATGAGTAGAACATTTGCGGAACGTCATAAGGATATAGACTATCAGGGAAAGATAGTAGAATTCTGTCTGTTCTAAGACCACCAAGAAATAGTAAGGAGAGAGTCATTAAAGGGGTTTTTATAAAAGTTGCCATCGAAGGGTAAGACATTAAAATTCACAGTGATGGCCTGTAAGAAGATGCTTTCTCTTTTCTGAATGTCGCTTTTTTAACCTTTATTAATATATGGGTTTACACCAAATTAGAGGATTTTTCTTATCCTTGAATTCATTCCATTTTTCTATAAATCCTGGGAAGCATGATGCAAATTTTATGTCTGTACAATGAGAAATTATGATGAAAAAATCTTTAGCTTTCATTGTAATCTTAAGGGTATCCTTGACCTTAAAAAAGGCTAGAAGCACTATTTGATTATCTTTACATTTCACCCATATATTCTACAATAATATGGCTTTTGTAGTCATAAACTGAATAAGCCTGCAAGACTGAAAGTTCTTTGGAGAAACTGGATTTACCTTCTTCATCTCAGTATCTACCCAAGCATCTAATGCCATGTGTAGTACATAGTAAAGGAAATCTAATGAATGCTGCTTGAATCAATCAATGAATACATAAATGAATGGAAATAAAGGACTAGGTAGATGAATAGATATTTTTGTGTGTAGTATAGACTATTAAACTTCACCAACACATTAACCTAAATGCTCTTCATTTAAAATGCAGCTAAGAAATAAGTTATTTTCCATCAAACTCCCAGAGAAATGTCTACAATGTTTATGTAATTGATATGGTGAAAAATGTATGTCATGTTGTTGCAAATACAGTCAAGGAAAATTAGAATAGAGAGTATAAACTAGGAGAATAGGAGTAAATGTGGAGCTGGGTAGGGTCCCGTGGGTTTAGCAAAACACAGAGTAGCTTGTTAACCCACAATCTCTTATCTCATATTTATTCACTAAACACATTTATTGGGTACCTACTGTCTGCCAAATAGATCTTAAGCTAGAAGTGGGGGATACAGAAACACAAAGCTATAATAATCTATAACCTAAGCTATCTCACAGTCTCATGAAGACATAGACATGACAACCAACAAATAAAATTAACAAGGAAGGTTTGAACAAAATGCAGTGTGAATAAAGTAGCACCAAAATGACCAGAACTGACTCTTGGCCTAGAGAGCCACTCCACTGCATTAACCTGGTGAATTGATGGAAGTTATGATCGATGTCATTGATTTCCTTCTCAAACTCTTCCTGTCCTAACTTTTGCAGCTATTTAGTGATTGTTTGAATCCTCCCTCCCATCACTCAACTGAACTATTATAACTAGGATTTCTTTTTGCATTTGGGAGGACAAAATTAGGTAATATGTGATGAGCACATTATTAAATACATCTCCACTTCAGAGTCAACATATTTAGACATTTAACTTCTCATGTGATCCTTGTATAGAGGACATTTTTCTATATTTTGGTTCAATGCTTCAGCATCCCTCAGTGACTTGATAATTAAGCTTTGATATACAAATTGCAACCTTTCAGGATGAATTTCACTTATTTGCTCTCAGAAGAGAAAGTATATTTCTAGGACGTAAAATGATTTCCATGTGCGCTGGATTGAAAACTCTTCTAAAGCACATAAAAGAGAATTTTTAATTGAAGTGCGTGGGAAAATTGATTATGAAATTTGGAATTGGGATTAGTATTTGCTTTTTCCCTTCTCTGTTAGTAGTAATATGATGTAGTAATATTACAGGTTAAAGTCAGGTTAAGAAGCTGAGTAACCCGGCCAGCAGTCTGCTTCAGGAGAACTGTTGAACCATTAATTAGAGCTGTGACTCCTGAGTTTGGAAAAGGAGAGGACATTGATTGTTTTCATTTGTTTGTTTTTAATTTATATGCTTACATTGATAGGTACAGTATATATTATACTTTAACAAAGATGTCTTAAATCTTAAGGATTGCTTCATGTTCTCCTTACTGGATTTAAAAGGTGTTCTGGCAGAACAAGGTGGATTACTGTCATCCAAAATTGTGTTTCCTATATCTGAACCATTTGATTACATGGGAGAAGAGACTACAGAGAACCAAATGGTGAGGTATTACTGCTACACATGTACCTTACATAATGGAAAATTAGCCAAACAAAGACAATAAACTAATGCTTTTATCAAGCCAGAATTTTCCCAACACGTGCATCTTACTTTTCATATGTATATACACAAACATGCACCATTGAGCATGCTTACGTATTTTAAATGCTACCCAAACACTGAGACAAGAAGGATTCCCATCAGATGTCATTTCAAATTAATTTAGATTAAAAGTAAAAACAAAACAAAACTTTAGATTTGTATGGGAATCTTCTCTTGTGGCTAGTCACTATAAATTGGTAAACAAGGCTTGTACATTTGTGCCTTCGGTTAGGCTGTAACAGTGATTAGGCTTCAGCAGTGGTTCCTTTTCTTGACTATATTTAGACACTTGAAGTGCTGAAGGTTGTATTTCAACTTTAGCAAGACCTATGAAAGTAAAGAAAATCTATTTGATTCTGCTGAAAGAGAAAAGAACCTGAATGAGACTCTATAGATACTAAGTAATGAAAAATAATTACACTGCTTCATCCTGCTGAGCAAACGGCCTAATTTACTGAACAAGAAATCACAATAGATTTACCCTAATAAAAAACACAGATCAATTGTTTACTTGCAAACCACAACTAATAAAATGTATCTTAATGAAAGGCATTAATAATTTAGTATTACAATAATCCACAAACGTGTCTTCCCAGCATTTGTTAAAGAAAAAAAAAATAAAATTAATAGCCCTGGAATGAGTTTTTAATGCCCTCTAGCAAGAACTCCTCATTTTTATATTGTGCCATGTTTCCTTTAGTCCTCTCAGGTAGAGTTGGCCAAAGATTTTTATTTAATGAGTGAATACTTTTCATACAGATTAATCATGTAGAAATATGAATGAGTTATTAAGGCAGATTTGAAAACTGAAACAACTATATACCAATTTGTATAATTGAGGTTATATTTGAAAAAGAAAACCCACAGAAACCCTAGGTCATCGTATTAGAACAAATTTCCTTTTTTTTCTTTTTTTTTTTTTTTTTTTTTGAGACGGAGTCTCGCTCTGTCGTCCAGGCTGGAGTGCAGTGGCGCCATCTCGGCTCACTGCAACCTCCGCCTTCCGGGTTCACACCATTCTCCTGCCTCAGCCTCCCAAGTATCTGGGACTGCAGGCACCTGCCACTATGCCCGGCTAATTTTTCGTATTTTTAGTAGAGACAGGGTTTCTGCGTGTTAGCCAGGATGGTCTCTGTCTCCTGACCTCGTGATCCACCTGCCTCGGCCTCCCAAAGTGCTGGGATTACAGGCGTGAGCCACCGCACCCGGCCTTATTAGAACAAATTTCATCCTTGGAGTGCTTATTGAGCATCCGCTTCCAGCCCAGTACTGTTTTAGACACTTGACAAGCTATGCAACTAGAGATCAATGGTCTCATGGGAGAAAAGAAACACAAAATAAACATAAGTGAATTCTATAATAGGTTAGAAGGTGGTAAGTTAGCACTGCCAGACAAAATACAGGAGAAAGATGGCCAGTGATTTACTGGATATATACCTCTCAGCAAAGGTAATGAAACGTTTCAGAGTAACAGTTATACCCAGTCACTACCACAATCCACATATGGACTTCCTTTACAGAATTATATTTCATAATAAGTACCTAAATTCATTATTTTAAAGAAAATGCTAATTCCCTGCATCTAGGGAAAAAAAGAAACGGTGGTGGTGCTTTTTTTTTAAGAGATAAATTGGCTTTTCAACCGCAAGTGAAGTATTTCTACCAGTTATGAGGTATATGGCCTCAGAGTCATACTTTCTAGAACAAAGTGGCTTAGTAGTCTTTCAGCAATTGAATCTGGGTTCATGTAGGTTTGTTAAAAATTAGCTCTTTATTTAAATTTTTTAATCTTTAAAATAGTTCTACCTGAACCAAGGATAAGTAATGATGTAATTGCATGCCTAAATTAAAATTGGGGAGGTCTTATTGAGTGTTACTCTTGTGAGCATATGTAAATTATCATAATTTCCATAATAAAATGACATGAATTTATTTAATTGGTGGATATAGAAAAAGCAACTGCCTTATTTATTTTAAAAAAACATAACTTTCTAAATGACACATAATTCAGCCCTCACCAGATTCTCATTTGTTACATAATAGATGTATCTATATTTGCAAGATTGAGTGTTAAAATGGAAAAATATATATATATTTTCCTTCATAATGCTTACATATTAGAAGAGCTTATTGCCTGAGTTTACTGGATCTGAATAAATGTCCTCCCTCCCCAACACCTCCCTGATGTTTTATTCTCTGTGTGTAATCGTAGCTTCATTGCTATCAATGCCTTTCCAGATACTGTTTGCTTTGTATTCTTTGGCTTGAAAGCAGGGTTGATGAACATTTTTACATGGCACAAAGTGAGAGAGAGTTAAGCAACAACCCAAACTTCAGCCTTCAGTGTAAGCCAGTGAGTGATTATCAAACTGTTCAGCTAGTAGGTGATGTCTAGAAGTAACGGTTTAACAATATGGGTTATTGACAGGCCCTCATATAATAGTAGCAAGAGGGTTACCTGCTGAAAATATTACATCATATAATAACTACACTGTTAAGATATAAAGCCACAATAATAAAGATATGTTTGTGAAACAACCAATGTAAGTACAATTAATGATTTGCATTTTACTATTAATATATGCTCATTTTTGTCAGGACATATATTACAAGCTAGAGTAAGTATTAAAGAGTAAGAAAAAACGTCATGGTAGAAAATCTAAATCTAAGACATTTGTATCCCTTAAAAGAAAGAGATCTGAAAATTGTGATTTACTTTTAATGCCATGTGTAAGAGTTGGTTGCTAACTGGACGGGACGACTGCCATTTTTTGGTGGAAGAGAATCCTTGCCCAATGAGATCATACTTTCTGAAAGAAATTTCTGACTTTGGTTTTTGTATCCTTTCTGTCCCTCTAGATATTGCTTATGATAAATGTAATTACAGTGAACCCTAATTATCAACTTACATATTTGTGTTTCTTATTAGGTTAATTTAAAAGGTAATATAATTGAGGTAAAATTTGAGATTTGTCTACCATAGAGAAAGAAGAGCCTAAAGATTAAGAATGTTCTCAGTCAGTGTTTTGCTAGATAGTAATCTTAACCTCTTTTCAACTAGATGATCTGAACCTTACTTTTCAAATAGGTAAATCTAAATAAGTCATTTTAGGCCTCTTTCCCTTGGTTCCTCACTTAAAAATGGGGATAATTATAATGCCTGCTTTACATGGTAGTTTTGGATTTGATGTATTATACAAAAAAGGATTTTAAAAGTTCCTGACACAAAATAGTGTTAAGTGTGTCAATTATGATTATCAGCTACTTGTTCATCTTCATAAAATGTGTCACACTGTAAGTGGTTAATAAATATTTTATCACACAGCAAATCAATAATAAATAAACGCATGGATGAATGAATAAATGGATGGATAATGAAACAATCGGAAAGAGCAGTACTTTTATTAAAGATCAAATATTTTACAAAGTAATATTGCCTGTTTAGTTTCATACATATCTGATTTTAATGACCTGCCAAATACATTTAGAATTCAGAGTCCTGGTGCACAACTAATTCTGATCAGTCATATTGATCACATTTTGCTAGAGGGTTACAATGTCTCACAATAAATGCTTCACATAAATACTTCAAGTAAAATTCCAGAAATATTTCATATCTAATGAAAATCATTTAAAAACTAATACTGTGGCTTACCAGCAACAAATATTAAAACTATTTATTTTTTTAAACTGAGAGGGAAAATGAAACCTACAGACCTTTTAGTAGTTTTAGTCCAATTAAAGATATAGCTAGAAATCTCTTGAAAAAGCTCCTTAACCAGTGGGTTTCTTCAGTTCTTTTTTGTTTCTTTAATGAATATTTTTGCACATATTTTGGCTATATTTATAAATGTACTTGAAATATCATTGATAGTAACCTTTGTGGCAAAGCTGGAGCAGTAATATTTATACAGTACAACGTTCTAGAATGAAGCAAGCATTTAACACATTGGGAAGTTAGGGGCTGGTTATATATAATCCATCATTATTATGGAATGGTGCTGTCCTGAATTTCATCCATTTAAACAGCTCACTCTGTAATTCCGATAAAGCTTTTAGAAATTGTTTAACCAGACTGTACACAAGATAATGCCAAGGCTAATTTCTACATTTTAATTAAATGCATGATCACAATCTAAGTTGTGCCCTGAGTGAGAATATAACATGAGGGCACAGCTCATCCATGTTCTACTTGATTGCAAACCTTTTATGTGAATGACTAAAAATAACCTACAGATAAAAACGTATGCCTAGCTCAATAATACAATTAGAAAATATTTCCTCTATGGACTACTACTCTTTTTATAATTATTAACTTAAAATGCATTTCAGAGATGGTATAAGGACAGCCTGGACCAGGTATTTCCCAATATAACAGTTTAACAAGAAGGCAAAGCATATTCCATTGTGCTACAAATTATTGCACAGGGCCTTCTCAGGGTTGGAAGCAGCAAGTTTCTACATCCTTTTAATCACTGGCCTCCTTGCTGAGGCAGTCAGTATGAGTGGAGAGACCACAGGCAATGGTGTATGCTCTTCACCTCATTTACCCAGCAAATGCTTTACCCAGGGAACCATAACATCAGCCGGCAGGAATGACAATTTAAACCTACCAATACAAATGGGGATCCTAAGGCTTTCATTCACTCCTTCATTGCAGACTGCCTTAGATCCTATTTAATTGCACCTTCCCTTCTCACACTGCACTATGAGCAATGAAGAACTGGAACTAGGAAGAAAAGGAAAAGGATGGCCTCAGTTAGATTTGGGCCTCATTCTACAAATCAGTTAGGGGTATGGAGAAGGAGAGTCAGAAAACTAGTTTCTCTTTCTATCTGCCCCCTAGCCAAACATCTACTTACCTTCTACTCATTCAGGCACAGGTTAAATTTTGCTTTTTCAGGGAGGCATTCTCTGCCTACCCAGAGTGGGTAAATTTATTTCATTCCTAATCCCATATGTTTTTACAGAACTCTTTATTTTATAATTTTTGCTACTATGAAAATAGCAATTAAATCACTCACAGTATTAGTAACTTTGTTACCTAGGTATGTTACATAACTTTGTTACGTAACTATGTTAGATAACTTTGTTGCGTAACTATCTTACATAACTTTGTTAACCTATGATGCTAGTGACAGAGTGATAGTTTTTGTTTTTTCATTGATATTAACCCAGTACTTAGAACAATGTCAGGTATATGGTAAATAGGCAATACACATTTTCAGATAAATAAATGAGCAAACTTGTTTATGTCCAGCTTAAAAACAATTCTAATTTTACTTACCAAATTACAATGGGCATGATAAAAAGAAGACTCACGTCCACTGAAACCTCTTTGTCTTAGAACATTTTGTGTTCAAATATATCAGTTCAGATACCATGAGAGAAAATTATTGTGTCAAACTACAATAAAGTTATATAATTAAATTTGACACATCATGATTTAAGGTGCTAAATATTGACAGAATTCAATTATTTTCTTATTAGACAATTTCAATCATATTCCCAAAACAGCATTTTCTAAAAGCATTTGAGATGCTATGATTATATAGACTTCTATGTTCTTATTCCAATGAGATTAGAATTTCCAAAATGTCTTCATGCTTGCCTTATGCTTATTTGGTACTTTCTCAACTTCTTAAACTTTTCTCTTGTCAAAAACTTAATCTCTTTTATTCCATTTAAATATATTTAAATATATTTTATCACCTGAAAATTAGCTAATCTTAATAGATGGCAAATGCTTCCTGTAAATAATTCAGTACTGTATGGTCTTCATTTTCAGGAAAAACAAAAATCCACTAACAGGTATTTTAAGAATCTTTCAGCTTCAAGGTTATTTTTTAGATAGAAAACAGTGACTGAATTTATCAAAGTAATATCACAGTCTTTTTTCCCATAAAGACCTGTGCAGTAATTTTTAATAAACCAGTTATATTAGTTTAAAAACAAAAGTCAAATGGGATCAGGTTTAAATAAGAATAAAAAACTCCTTGGAGGTAAAAATGGAAGAATTCATAGAAAAAAATTTGCTGGTTTTTGGAAATATCAGATAAGTTTCCAATTTATTTAGACAAATGCATTAAATTTAATACTTTTCCACAAGATAATAGCTATTCCTCTCTTCAGGTAGATTCATATCTATGAAAATATCAGCATAAAGTTGTGAAGCCTACTAGGGGGAGGGAAGTAGGCAGCAGTTTAGGGGGACTGCAGTGTCTGAGGCATTCTCCCTTTAGGCCACCCATTCTCACCTTAAGTCATATGGAAGGGATAAAACTGACTCTAGTCTTTTGCACCTCTCTGAGGGTAGACATTTCTAGCCAAAGCTGAGACATTAAATGCAAAAAGTGGGAGATTAGTACTAGAGAAATGCAAACACTGAAAATGAAAGACGCTGAATATCATTACTTACACCAGCAAAAGCAGAGCTAACACAGCAAAAATAACAAGAATATAAAAGAAACATTATGAGCATTGTTAGAAGAATATAGGAGAACTGGAGAATATTGAAAACAATTATTTTTTAAAAAGAGAAAGGGTATAAAATATCATGACTGAAATAAAAATGTCACTGTATATGTTGAACAGCAGAACAGATTAATCTGAAGGAAAAAATAATAAGCTGAAACTTCAGGCCATAGATCTCTCTCAGAAGGTACCAAAAGGAGATTTAAAGAGAGAGAGGGAGACAGAATAGTTGAGAGATGTGAAAAATAGGTGAAGACAATAATGGTAAAACTTAATGGTGTAAAGAGCAAAAATGGACAGAAATAATTAACAAAACCACAAGCTTTGCAAAGACAAATTTCTGCAAACAAGGAAAAAAGACGAGTAGACTAAAAAATACAGAAAGGAAAATAGGAAATTTTATAGATGTTGTAAAAATGTTATTTAATAAAAGAATAAACAAGGAGGCATTATTACATTTAAATATGTAGCAAAAATTGATAACTTTCTGGGAAAATATATATGATAAATTACAAAGAAGAAATTGGGAATGTAAATAAACCATTAATCATGAAAGACTTTGAAATGGCAATGAAAGCACTATCCCAGATACTTCATAAAATTCCCAAGATTGTATAGATACGTTTTACCGACATTTTTGGAACAGGTTATCTCTATATTAAATAAATTGCTCTAAAAAATAAAAAAATGGTGGGGAGCTATCATTCCCTCAATCTAAACCATGTAAACCTTGAACTGGAAAATAATTATAATTTAGTTTTATAACTATACATAAAACATATTTATACAAATCCTCAGCATAACATTGAGTAATCCAATAGTGTATTAAAACCAATATAATGTGAGTAAATACAATTTACTTCAAGAATTATTTAATGTCTGAAAAATCCATCAATATAAAATATTAATTAACTAAAGTATCCATCACATTCTCACCTGGAATGACACAAAAAACATAGGATCGTGAACAATATCTTTTAATAATAAAAATAAAAGCTTTAGAAATCTAAAACCAGCATTTTTCTTACTAGAAAAAATGTTTTTTTAAAAATTCTAAAGGAAATGCTACATTTGGAGAAAAATTTTCTGATGCATTTCTTTGTAGGTTAGAATAAGACAAAGATGATTGATCAAAATCAATGTTCATACGCTACTCGAAGTTCTCTCTTGCTAAATAAGGTAAAGAAAAGAAAGGAGGCCTAAATGTTAAGGAGAAAGAGGTATGACTGTTCTTTGTTTCATTTCATTTTGTAAATTATATGTTCACTTACATAGAAAATCTAAGGGAATAAATTTTAAAACCATTAGAACTAATAAGAGAACTCAGCAAGTTTGCAAGATTACAAAGTAAAATCACACCCGAAACCAATTAGAAGATGTAATAGAAAATAAGATTCCATCTACTATAACAACAAAATGTATGTTATCTAGGAATTAATCGAACAATAATTGCATAAGGCCATCATAAATGAACTTAAAAGAAGCGCTGAATAAGTAGAAAGATATACATTGTTCATGGATGATATGGCTATATACTGTGAAGATGTAAATTCTCATCAAATCAATTTATAAATCCAATTCAACTCCATTTAAAATCCTTGCAGAGTTTTTTGTATCTAGACAACTGATTGTTTTAAAAGACATGAAAGCAACCAGGTCTATGAATAGCTGAAACAACATTGGAAAATAACAAAAATTGATTTTTTTTTCCTAACAGATATTATAACACAAAGTCATTGTACAATATTTACAAATATGTGGGACAAATGCAGAAAAACATACAGTACTGTGCAATGGAATAAAAAGCCTTAAGACCAACTTCTACATATGAGGCAACTTGATGTAGAGATGATCTTAAAAATCTAAATACATTATTATGTAAATGTTAATTTAGTAAGTGATGTCAAGTAATAAATGACTCAGTACAGAGAGGAAATTCTCTAATACTGTTACAAAGAAAGGGCTCCAAATTTCCACCTATGTGTGAAGGTTTGAAACCTCAAAAAGTGATGCAAATGTTTTTGTGGCAATAGTGTAAAGTAACTGATAATATTTAAGTTAAGGATTTTGAATATAACGACACCAATGACAAATTGGGAAAGATATTTGTTATATTTTAAATCTAACAGAGGGATGATTTTTATATATAATATTTACAAATTAGAAAAATAAAGACTTTAAGTTAACAAGGAAATGTGCATACATAACCAATACATGAAAGGAGAAGCTACAATGAGTAAGGAGAATATAGAGAGATCTACTTCACTAGTAAGAATAAAATGCAACTTACAATGTCAATCAAATATTTCTATTAGAAAGTAAATGACACATAAATACCAATTGTTTATGATAATTAGGTAAAAAGGAGCCCAAGATAAACCTGAAAACCTATTCTGAAAAGCAGTATTTTGTATGTATATACTATAGGTGTGTAATTCCAACCATTGGTATAAACTCCAGAGAAGTCTCTTAGAAGTTCTGAGACACTGAATGAGAGTGAAGGGAGGACATGAAATATGATGGGACACAGGCATAAACCGAGTATGGCTTAGGTGAACAAAACAGACCATCTGGGCATGCTATATATAGAAAACTACTCATCATAACAGACTTAATGTTAGAATATGTTGGCTTCAGCCTAGGTGTCTGTCACTAGGAGACTCTATAAATAATATGTGGTATATGCATAGACATATAATGGAATGTTATCCAGGAGAAGTGTAGCCAAAACTATACATCTTAAAAATAAAATACAGAATGAAAAATGTAAGAAAGATAATTATCTTTATAACAATACCATTTTGGTACATTAACACCAAATGTATACAGATGAACTCTGTGCATGGTTTCAAAACCATTATATTTATATATACACAAGCAATTTATGAGAGATATATGAGAAGAATTTTATGAGAGATATATGAAAAGAAATTAGAATGGATACCCATGCAGGGAGGGCAATGTGATTGAGATTTAAAAAACAAGAGGAAATAACAGAACAAAATTAAACATCAGAAGGGCTTTGCATAAGCAGTTAATGAAATTACAAGGACATAGTCTTTTGAGGATTATTTTTATTGATGCTATTCAGATGTCCAGGGCCTGGCACATAGTAGATGTTCATTCATATGAGTGAATGAAGATTATAATCAGATAAATTCTGTGTGTCAAAGATCCTACAAAAGCATAATTAAAAAGAAATAATTTGATTTTCCTTATTTTACTCATGTTGATTTTTAATGCAAGCTAATACAAAATCAACATGCCAAACACGTATTTGGGTGATTAATATAATGATCAGACTGTCCATTTTTGTGCTATTATCAATTGTTTTAATTATTCAGGCTTACAATGTCTTGCATCTAATGCTTAACTAAATTTTCTCATTAATTCCAAAAGTTTTTAAGCAGATTCTCTTGGGTTTTCTTGGTGTATAATCACATTGTCTACAAATAATGAAAATTTTGTCTCTTCATAATCATTTCATGTCTTGTTGCTTTGTCAGAATATTAACTGTGACAGGGTTTTCATTCTTTTGTTGTTCGTAATCGAATTATCACAGTTTTTCACATCTTAATTATGGTGTTGACTTTGGCTTAATAGAGATCTTAAGCACGCCAAAGAAATATATTATGCCCAAATATCTTAAGTTTTACATTTTAAAAAATTAGAAAGTTGTTCCATTTTTTAACTTTCAAATCTATTGTCTCATAATACCTTTACGAGAAAATACACGTTCATAATTTAAAACTCTTCTTAACAATATAAGACATGTTATCAAATGACAAACAGGAAATGAGGACTTTTACATAGAAAAATAATGTTGCTGTGCCAAAGTTATAGCTTATGCTAAATATGGCCTTTAAATATTTTAAATGAACGAAATGAAAGGTTCTATACATACGCAGAGCTAATACACACTGCAAAATTTCTATTTTGTATTAGACTGTCAAATTTATTGATTCCCTAGCCACATCACAACTTTATAGTTAGATCTTAATATTTCAAAATTCCATCTAGGATGTATATACCATTTACGAGATTTCTCTTTAAATCTCTGATTCTAAGAAAACAGAGACAAATAATGGCCAAGAAACTACCTGTGGATGGAGTAAGTTTGGCATAAGTTAATGTTTTACCTGCTTTTTAGAAGAAACCATTTGTTAAGATCATCTCCAAAGCTGAATCAGGCAAAATCTGCATTCCCAACAGCAAAAACCATCAGTAGATCAAGAATTTAGTTTATGTTTAGCACCTGGGTTTACCTGACACCCAAACTGAATGATTCATTCAGTTTTGTTAAAAAGTCACTCATCTTAGTTCATGTCCTTTGTAGGGACATGGATGAAACTGGAAAACATCATTCTCAGTAAACTATCGCAAGGACAAAAAACCAAACACTGCATGTTCTCACTCATAGGTGGGAATTGAACATTGAGAACTCATGGACACAGGAAGGGGAACATCACACTCCGGGGACTGTTGTGGGGTGGGGGGAGGGGGGAGGGACAGCATTAGGAGATATACCTAATGCTAAATGACGGGTTAATGGGTGCAGCAAAACAACATGGCACATGGATACATATGTAACAAACCTGCACATTGTGCACATGTACCCTAAAACCTAAATAATAAAAAAAAAGAAATAAAGAAAAGAAAAAAAAAGGCACTCAGCTTAGTGATAATTTTTAATTATTAAACCCTTTGCTGTCTGTAGCAAGGATTAATTACCAACCCAACTTCATCTTTCCCTGCAGAAGTCATTTTTATGCTTTTTTTTCCCACGGTCCCTAATAAAAAGAATTTAAAATAGTGGTACTTAGCAAAACAATCTGATTAGATCCTGGTTGATTTAAAGCTTGTCAGAGTAAAGAACATGTTTCAAAATTCTTTTGTGATCTTTGCTTTGTGACATAGATAGTATTCTTTAGAGATTTTTAGTGGAATAATTATAGAAACACCCATCATCCACATTCCACAACCTTAAACATTATGAGTTTTTAACTAAAAATGGTCATTTTATTTTTAATTCATGATTTTTAGATAATATACTCTATGATCTGTAGCATATATATACATTCATATATATGTGTGTGTGTATATATATGTGTATGTGTATATATATGTATGTATATATATGTGTATATATATGTATATATATATATATATATAGTTCTGCCCTAGCATAAACTGTGTGTGTGTGTGTGTGTGTGAGTGTGTGCACAAAAGTAGTCCTCAGAATTCTCATTCCTGGCACAGTTCAATAGGTGGAGGAAAATAGGTTAACCAGCAAAGCACTAAGAGGCATCCATTGCATACCTGTCCCTCTGGTCCCCAAGTATTCACCCAGACTAATAAGAATTTCCTGAAGCATGCACAGTTATTCTTATTTGATAAGTCTGGAATTCTTTATTTTTTTTCTCCTTAAAAATCAAAGGAATCCTACAGATGCTGACATTAAACATACTGATGGGAATTATGATCATGTCAGAAAAATATATACCTCCTCTGGGCTCTGTAAGAAGCTGACAGCCTTCCCATAAAATATTAACTGCTCACAATAAAATCCCTTCACAAGGAGTGAGAGGTTAGTATAAGAATCTGGAAGCCCTCAACAATGAATTTCGATTAACCGGGTGACTTGAATTCCCTTGTTCTAGTTGTTTTCAGTCTTTATAAACTTGGATAACAATGCATAGAAATCACTAGCATATATTAATTTGGCAAATGTTTGAAAGACATAAAAATGTGAATGCCCTCATCTCAAAGGAATATATGAATAATAAATTGGTCATATTACATTTGGCAGAAATGGAGAAGGTGAAGCAATATTGTTCCATTAACTCCAAGAAAGGTCAAGAGGTTGTCACCTCAGTGACCATCCCCTAGGTATGTACAACACAACCCTCCCCTTTCTCTAAATTCAGTTTGTGGCTCTTTCATAAATGCTATTTCCTATTCTGCTATACACTGAAATATACTGTACTCAGGAATATTTATATTAGGCTTTATTCTATAGTTATTCGTGTAAATAAGAAATTTAGATAGCTGTGTGAAAATTTGCCAGTGTGAAAAATCGAAACACAGCTTGGAATAAACTGCATTAGCAATGCAAAAATAAAATTAGATTTCCCAGGAAATACGCATACCAAATAAAGTAATGAAAACATCAGATGGGCATCAAGTACCTTACCTAGATATCTTAAAAAGCAGTAAATTAGTTCCAAATTGGACAGGAGTTTGTTATTGTTTTAGTTTTACAGTTAAGTCCCTGAGAGTAATAACAATAAGGAATTGCTATTACTTAAGTACTTTCCGCCACATGGACAAGGTCAGTCCAAATATATCCAAATAGACATACCTATCAGGAAAGCCACTTTTTCTTGTAAATGGACCCTAAATTAGGCTAGATTTTTCTGATAATAATTCCCTGCTCTCAAGAGAGTGAGAATTGCTTTCTTGAGTAGAGTTTTCAGAATTTGATATAATCTACAAAGTTCAATTTTAAAGCAGTGGCCCTAAACCTCATTGTTTCCAATCCTAATACACTTGAGGAATTAGCCATAATCCTTTTAAATGAAGTTGGGATGTCCCCCAAATCCTAATTTTTATCCCCCTACTATAAGATAAGAATCAATAAATTCATCTTTTAAAACGGTGTTCCAGAACAGGTAGTTGTGATTAATAAAGAGGTTAACAGTATGGTCAGTTACAGTGATTTGCACTGAATTCATCTTTAAAATATAATGACACTGCTATTTTTATTAGATGGGGTCTTGTATTAGCACAAGAGTCTTGTCTTTTGTTAATGACAAAATACCTGTCTTTACATCTTGGCTTGGAAATTTATTGACTCGACATTCCTTCAAAATGAATATTATTCAAATATATAGTCAACATTTATTGGGTGGTTAGGAAGATAAAGTGATCTTTCTAATAGTAAAAATTATATATACAAACATGTATATATGATAAGTTATTAAAATGTAATACAAGAAATAATAATCACAGAAATATTGAAATATATGTAAATAATTTTAGCAACGAAGGAAGAGACCAATAGGTCAATAGAACAGAGCAAAAGTGAGAAGAGACTCAAGTACATATGGAAATTAATGTATAATAAAACAGCATTTCAAGTAATTTGGGAAAACACAATTTTGTTTTGTTGATCCAGCTAGCTAGCAAGCCATGAAGTAAAAATTAAAGCTGAACCTATATAATAAACTACAAATGGGTCAAAATTTTTTAAAAAATACAAAAAATTAAAAATTCCAAAAGAAAACCAGTACATATTGATTTTAAAACATCTAACCGGAGAGAAGAACATTCTAAGTATAATTAAAAAAAAAAAAAGAAATGAAAAAACTTTGGAGGACAGAGTAAATTGTGAATACATCATTATCATATGGTGCATCTCAGTTCCATTACAAATATATACATAAAAATAATGGAAATAAAGAAAAACAGTATCTATAGGCTGCTTCCCATGGAAATTGCATGCACATATGATTCTCTTTATTATATTGATATTAATAGCTCTGGTGATTGTTAGCTACCCATCCAAAAATTAATAAAATGAAAACAAAGAAACTCATGGATTTAATAGCTATGGATTCTACAAAACTGTTTTATTTCTTTGGATCCTGGTAATAAGGACTATGAATGTTAAGGGAGGATCATTTATTGACGTATCTGGGATGCCTGGATTGTAAGTGCCTTGCAAACAACCTGTTCTTAAAAAGCTGCCCACCATCACCATTTAAGTTATAATGGTTATGAAGAATCATGCAACAGAAAAAATAATGATAAGTTCTTTAATTGTGAAATACTCAATCTCAATTGTGCCGATTCTATTTATGTTAATGTTTTGTCACGTTCTACAGATGAATGGTTTGTATATTTTCAAGTACTGCACTCTACAAAGTGAAGTTTTATTTTCTTTGCTATTAGTCAAAATTTTGAAGTGTATATGTATGTTGTCTCAGTATTGTTATGAAGCAAAAATAAAACTCTTTAAAGCTAAATATCAATACAAATTATATGTACCTATCATAGTTAAGAGTGCCAATGCGGTTCATATTTAAGCTTAAGTTTTTGCCTTATTTGAAAATCAGTGTGGACTTACATCACTGTCAAATGAACTGATAAAAAATAATGAGGCTACTATAAAGTGACATCCCTAGAAATGTAAATACAAAAGTTTGGTAGTGAACACAATAAAAAGAGAACATTATCCAACAAATATAAAGTACGCATTTCTGAGAAAAGAGTTTGAAAACTATATATGTACATTTGAGTATTGGCACATTTATGTGGCTCAAGTCACATATTGATAATTTATGATATATTTGTTGTGACTTGAGCCAGATAAATATTCCAATTATCAAATCCATGAAGCAATACATGTTTGCAAGGTTAAGATAGCTACTAGGATTACCTTAATTAAAAAAATTTCCAGGTTATTTATGGGATAATACAAGAAAATGAAATGTATTATTCTGTAAAGTATGCAACAAACCATTAAACATTGCAATAAAATCAATTGATGCAAAAAGAAATGCAATTATGTTACATTCATGTAAACCCTTTCATGAAGTAATTTCCAAATATCAATCACGACTGACATTTAGAATATAAACATGGAAGCAGCACTTACATTTTTAAAAAGCATGAACAAGTTCCTACTATCTCACAAAGAGGAAAATGTTAAATCAGAACATCGTCATAATTGTGGCTGATAATTTCTAATCATTCAAATCTCAGAGCTCAATTTTGTGTAACAAAAGCAAGGGGGGAAAAAGCAATTGCCGTTTCATCAGAAAGGGGTATTTTATCATCTCTTTAAAATGTGACAATTTATTCTTAATTAACAACTGAATAAACGGCATTGCAAAGTTTTTCTAACACCATACATGAATAACTCGTAAGCAATCAAGACATTAGATGAAAATTAAACGCAGGCACATCATAAAGTTTTGATGATTTCCACCTGCATTACACGTCTGTTGAAGTTGAATTTGTAGGCACTATAAACTAGTCCATCGTCCATCATTTTGGAAAAAATAAAACATTCCCTTAATCCTTGATGTTTTAAAAATGTGGATGCCATAATAGTGTAAGTAGGAATATTGAACAACAACGGCATAAAGGGGAAAAATATTTACTAAAAACCTAGAAATGGATTGTGTGTAAATACAATGAATAATACACATTACTAATGTAAACTCATTTTCTTCTATATAAGAGTTTTTAGAAGTTAGCATAGAAAATATATTATCCTCACCTATTATTTTCTTTATTCTGATATGTATGGGATCGTTTTGATAGACAGATAAAAAGTCCTAAAAAAAAAAAAAAAGGCCCAGCCTTTGTAATTGCTGGGGAAGACAAACCTCCTCAAGTGAATATGCCTAAATTGTTATAAGCATGACGTACGTAGTAAGTAATATAACAGATTAAGGATGGATTTCAATTCAGTGGCAGGAGGAAAAATCATGAACAAAATTTTGTTTTCTTTCTTTCAAAAGCAAGGTGTTGGGGTGCTGGGAAGAAAGTGACTGTTGACCAATTCCCTTATCTGACAGGCTGTGTGAACATAAGGATCGGCTCTCAAGATGAAACAGCCATTTGAAGCTTCGAAAAACCACTCGAGCACGGCCATTCATTAAGAATTTGAATTTTGACAGAAGCAGATGTAACAGGTTTCTTTTTATCTCTGCTGCTCATAAACAAAACTGCCTGAAGAAGGGTGAGAATCTTCTCTGTTAGCCCCTTAGCGGGATAAGACATTCGAATTAAGAAAATGAAACTGAAGAGTGATGACCTGCTTGGCATAAGAGAAGAAGGAGAGCTGAGTACTCTGAAGTGTAATCCTGCATGGGATTTGAGCAGAGGCTAGTGAGAAGAAAAGCAAGAGTAAATGGTATTGTGATCCCAAAAATGTTCAATGTAATCTGCCGAGCTCATACATGCTTTACGTGAGTGATTTTCAGTGGTGAAAATTCTAAAAACAATAGTTTATATCAGATATTTTGTGATGTTAACTGAAGCAATATTCCAATAATAAGCCCATGCCACCATTCCTGTCCTCCACTTGGGACTGGTAGACTGTTAGAGGGTTAGGGGTTATCCTGGCCACAGTATTGAGGGGTTCAAGGCAAAACCACATGGATATCAAGAAGCAGACGACTCTCCTCCTCCCTTACCCCACATCCAAACAACTGAAGTCCGGATTTAAAAAATACATTCATTTGTAATATTATTTCTTGGAATAAAACAACTATTTCATACTTGTTGAATTAATGACTAAAGAAAATACAAAAAGACTTTGCACTCACAACCTGTATTAATTAATTCATCTTGAAAATAAAACTACTAATGAAAATCATATTTTAATGTAAAATAAAATCAGTTTAAACGAAACAAGACACTAATATTAATAGCATGAAATATCCACGTGGCTTTACTGAATGTGCTATGTAAATGCAGACAATTACCTTAAGTGCTTTCCATTTTCATCCAAAAGAGAATTTGTTTATACTATGTAGAGGCAAATACCATATATAAAAAATGTCTTCTGGTGATAAATGTTTTTCATTTTATGCAACCTTCTTGAATTGCATTTTGTGTGTTTACAAATATATACCAAGCTTCTTAGATACTGGCAAAAGAAAAGTATAACCTATCCAAAAATCTTCCATTTATATAAAATATACAAATTGCTGCTAAGAAATGACATAACATTCTAGCAATTCTATAGTCTAAGAGTTTTAAAGTATAGCTGGAAGGTATCTCAAAAGGATCATCTAATCCAGCATTAAGGCAAGAGCTTGTCTAAGCTGTGCTAGAGAGTAGGAGGCCCATTTCTTTTTTCATATTTTTGCTTCCTCAGACATGGGAAACCACCGTTAATACAAATTTCACCTAGCAACCACCAAAGGGTTTGAAAACAATTAATAGATCACTCCCCAGCTGCTACTTCGCAAAGCTAAACACAAATTCTTTAGCCCTTTCCTGAGAAAACCCAGTTATCCAGACTTCAACTATTTTTGTGACTATTCAGAACTGAGGTTTCTTTTCTTGCATTTTTAAAAATGTGAAAACCCAGAGTATACAAAACAAGGCAAAAAGAGAAAGGTGATGCACATTAGAAGAGAGAATGTATCTTATCACACAATGGATTTGGCTTCTTTCACAGCAGCACCATAATGCAGACTTAGGCACATCTCAGGGCTCATGCTGAAAATCAGATCTCGCTCCCTGTTTCAACGATCTCCAGTTAGTTATTCCTGAACCTGGCATTTTATTCAAGTTTAAACTTCTATTATTTTTATTAAGAGTGGTAAAATAGTTAGTGTACTATTACAGGAAAGCTTGAAGTCAGTGGCCTGGGTTGGAATCTCTGCTAGTTGTGTGGCCTGGACTGTAATGTCCTCAATTGTAAAATGTGAAAATTATTCTCTACATTCTAGATTAGATAATTTGTGGGACTCTCTTAGAAGCCATGTATAAATCACCTATCACAGGGCCTGTTGTGTAATAGCCATTCCACTAGAGTTAACTTTCTACCCCAAATTGCTTCTTCCTGAAATATTTGCTGCCTGGTCACTTAAGTTAGAGGTATAAAGTTAAACTTCATTATTTCTTCTTTTTTAGCTTCTCAATGCAGCCTCAACCTCCCAAGACTCAAGTGATCCTCCCTCCTCAGCCTCCCAAGTAGATGGCACTATAGGTGTATGCCCAGCTAAATTAAAAAAATTTTTTTTGTAGACATGGGGTCTCAACATGTTGCCCAGGTTGGTCTTGAACTCTTGAGCTCAAGCTATCCTCCCGCCTCAACCTCCTAAAGTGCCAGGATTACAGGCTTGAGCCACAGCACCTGACCCCTCTCCATTTTAGAAAACTGGAAATATTTCATCACCTCTAGTCTTTAAAAGCAAAATGAAATAAAATCTTGCAATGAAGTCTTGTTTTTACCAAACAAAGTTCAAGTTCAACATTACATAAGGCTTTCACAAGGTAGTTAACCTCCTTCCTCTCCTAACTTGCACAGCACTGGTCCCTTCTTCCCCTTTCACAGAACAGCCTTCACTTGTACTGCAGATATTTAAAGCCTACCTTAAATGTCACCTTAACCCTTTTCCTTGCCCTAGAAGAAAATAAACCATTTCCCATTTGATACTATCTGTACTATTACATTTAAAACTAAGTGATTACCTCTATATGGATCATTTGTACTAAAGATCCTAGAATAGAAATCTTTTGATATCCAATTGTGAAATAAAGTTAAGAATGACCCAAGTAGGTACCCTAATTCAAACCCTCCAATTTTTGCTGTACCTTATCATTTCATGGTATCTTGTATTTATGATCTTCAGGAAAAAAATACCTGCATTAAATTTTGACTCCCAAGTTTTATTTGCTTGAATCAAACTCATTTCTTTTGGGTAGCTTTTACTAATTGCCATTTACCCCCACATTCATGTAGAGTTGACCACGTTTCTGTTATCCACACTGTAAGTTCTATAGATTTTCATCTTATAAATGTCCATATTTTATAGAACCTATTTATTAACACGGTTATTTCCTCATTCTACATTGTAAATACCTTAAGGTTACAAACCATCTTTCATTCGCATCTTCAATAATTAGCACTCTGCCTGACACAGATAATTTAGACAATTCTTTTTGAATGAATGAATTCACAGTAATAGTTTAGATACATAAAAATAGATGCAGATCCAGATATAGGGTTGGATGAAAATGTACAAAGAGATGCAGCTATCGACATAGACTTAAGGATAAATAATACATCTCTTTTTCCTCAGAGAGCTTAGTGATAAGGACTATTGCTGTTATTTTTTTAATTTGGACATTGACTTAGTGTTCTGTTTAACAATAAGAACAACAATAATAAATACACAATGATTTGCAAACACTTAATGAATCATGCAACAGTAAACACACCAGGCAACGTACTGTGTGCTTTGCATGCTGCTATCAACCAGTCTATGCAACAGTCTGTTGTCTACCTTTGTGGATAAGGAATCTCCTGCTCTAAGAGGTTAAAATATTTTCTTAAGATGACATAACCGTAAGAAATGAAGGTAATTATTATTATCAATTAAAACAAGACAGTAGGAGCAGACAAAACAACCAGACTGTGGCAGGCAGAGGAAGTCCAAGTGGAAGAGAAGGAGGAGAGAACACCAGGAAAAGCCCCTGGAATACTTTCTAGCAAGGCCATCAGTCATTTAATGCTGTCCTCTCTTTCCCCCTGTAGGGCTAATTTAAATCCATCTTGCTGCAATTTAAGTCTTTCTTTTGGTTTTCAACCCTCTCATAACCTTGAGCTTACTAAAAACAAAACAAAATAAAATCTTCCTGAAATATATTGCTTCCTTTTCTCTCATATAATTGTTTTGTCCCTTAAATATTCCTAATACCTATCATGTTGTATTTTCTTCTGTTTTTCTTGTTCACATTAATTATCTGTAAAATGCTGCACACTACCTGGGATAAGATAGGAAATAGTAACGTCAGCATCACTCCCTTTGTCTTTGCATCTCGACCTGAAATAGTCTGTGAGCTTATAAAAGGCATTGGGCCATCCTCAGCATTGCAGGGCCACAGACAAGTCAATATATTTACACTTAAACAGATTTCAGGAATTGGGACTTCATGATTTTCCATTAAACATGACCAATATCAGTAACTTAGGAATGGAAACACAAATTTTTTCATCAAATAGTTTGCCACGTTAGTGTATAAATTGTGGTATGTGGGTAGTGAAAGATTTAAAAAGTATGTTTCCTGTTTAAAAATAGGGAAACTAGAGCTAACAATAATGCACTGTATATTTCAAATGGCTGGAAGAGAGAATTTTGACTGCTCTCACAACAAATAAACTATAAACATTTAGGTGGTGAATATAATAATTACTATGATTTGATCATTACACAATATACATGTAGCAAAACATCACATTTTATCACATAAATATGTACAATTATGTGTCAAAAAGTATATTTTCAGTATTTATGACTGCTAAAAAATAATGATGAGAAAAGGAAGTTGACAGGTATTTTGTGTGATTTCTTTTCTACGTACCTCTTGCTTGCAATGTGTACTATTTAATCACCCTTTTCATTTTAGTATAAAAATCTCATGTTCGACAATGTTAGAATTTATATCCAAATGGCAAGCAGGCTTGTGTTTCCTATTTATATGTTTATTTTCATAAAAAACAAACAGACAATGTTACTTTCATACATTGTACACCTCTTGAAACTAGCACTCTTTCTCAGCCATAATGTTGTATTCCCATCTTTTGGGGCATTACTCAATTTATCCTGCCTACTGATGGCTCCTAAGAGTTTTTGTGACAAATTCCCATGTGTCTGTGGGAGTGGGAAAGAAAATTGTAAAACAACAACAAAAAGATGATCTTTTGAAAATAAGATATACATTCTTGTAATTGTGCACCAAATGTTAGCACTGTCCCAGAAGTTGGCAATTTCTTCAGTAAGGCTATATCACTGTACTTTCATATTTTATATTTGGTTCATGCCAAATTCTTATATAATCCTACCATATTGATGGAATTACTCATCTTGGCTGTAAAAATTCAAAGTAATTAAATTATTTAATTCTTTAAGCTTTCTAGAAAGTCTGAATTAAATCTTTCAAAATGGCAAGGAAAAGCAATTTACCTTTACTAGTTCTTCCTCCTTTTCCTTGCAAATTATCTGTATTTTGAAACTCAGCCACTTTTCTAGTTAATGAAGTTAATGGCTTCATCATGCTGTGTAATTCACTGTGTACAATCTATATAATAAAAGCAGAAGATGATATAGAATATTCTTGACGTTCATGAATATTAAATGTTGAAAAGTAATTAGATGGTAAAAATAGAAATATAAATAAAAATAATGAAACACTAAGGGAAATGTTTGCATGGCGATATATCAACTTTAAGAGAAAATTGTAGCAAATATTTCTACAGTAACGATGATTTTCTAGAGCATTTTTATATGTATCATCACACTTCATCTTCACAGCAACCTGAGACAAAAATTCTTTATATTCTACAGAAATAAATTACGGTAAGTCAAGGCTGAGCTAGGATCAGTCTCTATAGTACGTATTTCCTTGGCAAATTCTTTGCTTTTCTTTTCCACACTAAGATATTTTCTGCCCCTTTGAATGCAAATTCCCATATTGCACAATTCTCTCTACATTCCTCTAGATAAACAGGTTTTATTTTGTACTCTAACAATGTATATGATAAATTTTAAAATAAATTTTTACTTTTAAAGTTCTAGAGTGGTAAAAATTATAAACCAGAAACTTTTCTCTCCTTCAAATTCCTAAATGTAGTTTTCATTAAAGTTTGCCTTTGGCCCTATTTGACAAGTTCATCCATGGCCACAACCTCAACTGCCTTCTCTTCACAAATGCCCCCTCAATCCCCTCTTCCTAAATCCTCATTACTCTCCCTCTTGAGGCCTAGACCAATAGGACTCTGTCTGGAAATCTATTAGGACCCTACATTCAATATTCACCAAATGGAACTGATTAACAACTTCTACAACATGTGACTTCCATATTTTGGCTGATGTTCCAACCATTCCAGCAGTACCCAGAACTGGAAATCACTCCAGGCCAAGCAACCAAGACTAGCAACAATGTCTGCCTAGCTGTCTTTTCCCCATTCTCTTTGTTACTGCCATTACCAGAGCTTTGGTCACCAACATGTAGGCACTCAAAAATTGCCAAGAAAATGAAGAAGCACCACCTTAGAGTTGCCTGCTGTTATTTCTCAAATGTTATAAACGTATAAATTCTTTCCACAGAGAAAACAAAATAACAGGCTGGGCACAGTGGCTCACACCTGTAATCCCAGCACTTTGGGAGGCCGATGTGGGTGGATGACCTGAGGTCGGGGGTTTGAGACCAGCCTGGCCAACATGGTGAAACTCCATCTCTACTAAAAATACAAAAATTAGCCAGGCATGGTGGCAGGCGCCTATAGTCTCAGCCACTCGGGAGGCTGAGGCAGGAGAATTGCTAGAAACTCAGGAGGTGGAGGTTGCAGTGAGCCAATATAGTGCCACTGCACTTTAGCCTTGGCAACAGAGTGAGACTCCATCTCAAAAAAAAAAAAAAAAAAGAAAAAAAGAAAAACGAAATTACAGACCTCTTATGTTGACCTGAATTATGCTTTCATATGGTTACTTAGTCATAACTTAAAAGTACAAACCTAGATATAAAATTGCTATTTTGATAGCTATGTAATCATAAACCAAAGCAATTTTTCAAATGTAGTACAAACTACAAAATAAACCTTTTATAACGACTCTAATTTAATATGTTAAACGATGGTGTGTTGCTGAAACTAAACCTTACCTTAATATGAGAATATGAATTAGCTACTATAATATAAATTCACTTTACTTTGTAAGCCTACACCATCATATGTCCCTCTAATTTCTCCACAGAAACTTATCTGAAACTTCATTTGGTCTTCATATGGCTAATATGCATTATTTATACCTTAACTCCACCACTGTAGTTTTCTCATTCTTCTACAACATTAAATTACTAGAATTGGATCCCCACATCACCATAAATACCAATAAAATATCAGCCACTGAAATTATGTGGGAAAAAATATACATATATATATATATATATGTGTGTGTGTGTATTGCCCAGAGCTGGAGTACAATGGTGTACAAATCTCGGCTCACTGCAATCTCCACCTCCCAGTTCAAGCAATTATCCTGCCTCAGCCTCCTTAGTAGCTGGGATTATAGGCACGCACCACCATCCCTGGCTAATTTTTGTGTTTTTAGTAGAGATGGGGTTTCAACATGTTGGCCAGGCTGGCCTCAAACTCCTGACCTCGTGATCCACCTGCCTTGGCCTCCCAAAGTGCTGGGATTACAGGCATAAGCCACCATGCCCAGCATGGACAGGTGAAAGCACGGTGCCCAGCTGAAAATAATTGTTTATATCATAGCCATACAGATAATTTTGAACAAACTCAGGTTAATTTTGAGATTATAAAAGAAATGAAAGTGGAAGCATTCTCTTAGAGACCACACCCACAAATTTCCCAATAGTCTTCAGGGCAAAGTTGGAGAAACACAAGTCTATATATATCTGGAATAGCACCCTGGTATTTATCATTATCACCGTAATAAACTCTAATAGATGGTTCAGTGTTGGCTGAATACACCTTCTTATTGCTGAGCTCTCTCTTATGCGTTTATCTCTGTCATTCCTTGAAACTTGCTTATGGTGGTAAGCTTAATTTCTTTGTATTTCATTTATTTGCTTCACTTGTCCTATTGCCCACTGGATGAAAAGCTACTTAGGGCTATTATTTAAATAGTTATATACTTAGTTTAAATATTCATATTTAAATTTCTATAGCACCAAACACAGTGCTTCCCATCCGTTAGGTACTCCACTGTGTTCATTTATTTAATACTCATTTATTGAGCTTCTACAATCTGCCTAGCAGCTGCAAGGACTGAGCATAGTGGTAGACAAATTACAGTCTTTGCCCTTAAAGAGTTTATATTGTGGTGGGGAACCAATTATAAAACAGGTATGTGACATCATTTCCGATTAAGTGATAAGGCAAAAATAAAGTCTGGTCAGGAGAATGCCAAAGGAAATTCTTTACTTAGAGTAGTCAGGAAAAGCTGTACCAAAGAGAAGCTAAGTGAGCCGAGATCAGCTGAATCTAGATTCAGCTTCATATTTTATGAATAATATCCATTTGTCAGTTATAGCTTCCAATAGACTAGTACTTTTTAATTGCAGATAAATTGTTCTGCTCATTTTTTGTGACAGGAGATCAACAAATTTTTATTTTGTCATCTATTGTATCATCAAATCACCGTAAAAACAGCATGGCTGTGTACCATTTCCCCCTATTTAATGGATGATGAAACCAAGTCTTAGAAAAGTATCCAAAGTACTTATTCCAAAGTTTGAAGTAATAGCTACTTGTTGAGCTATAAATCAAACTTAAACCTATTTGATTCATTGTCTTTTCATTATACTACACCAACTTCTAGTATATTAAAAGTTCCAATAATGTTTTCATGGTGGTCGCCTAACCCTAGTAATTAACAATGAATGAACTTATAAGACAGGAAAACTATGGCTATCAAAATATTCTAACACAATATATTGCCTACGTCTAAAATGACAAAGTAATTGATGTAATTTGATGTAAGCATTCAGTTTTAGTTTAGATGACTTTCAGACTTTCCAAATGAAGACAGCTGTAAACAAGGAAACAGTTACAACATGTTGATGCTTTGGTTAAACAGCAACTACAACAACAACAAAAATTATGTTTGGGGTAAGCAATAGAGTATAAAAAAAATCTGTCTAACCAGTCCTGAGTATAAATGATGAGTCATGTAATTATTGTGAATGACTAATGAGGTTAGCAGGGCTGTTTGTGCTGAAGAACCAAATTACATTTTAATTCATTTAAAATAGGTTTTTGAGATTAAAGCTAATAAATACAAAAGTTCATGCAACAATAGAAACTACTTTTAATTTCCTTGGATTAGAAATGTGTATCTCATTTATTATAAAATACTTCTGCTTTGATAAAAGATGTTCATCATTATCACAACACCAATATGTCTATCGCCATCTCATTTAACTCCTTGGAGATCTGAGACAAGGCCCCGAACAAGCTAGAAAGAAGTCTGCAATATGCACTCAACAACAGTGTTCAAACATTATTAAAATAAGGATGCATTCTTCCTTCTACCCAACTTTGTTTGTTTTGCGTTAAAATCTCGAGGGAAAAAAAAAACTTATGAAAGTGGAGGAATGCGCCAGGCGCAGTGGCTCACGCCTGTAATCCCAGCACTTTGGGAGGCTGAGGCAGGCAGATCATGAGGTCAGGAGATAAAGACCATCCTGGCCAACATGGTGAAACCCCGTCTCTATTAAAAAAATACAAAGATTATCTGGGCGTGGTGGCACACACCTGTAGTCCCAGCTACTCAGGAGGCTGAGGCAGGAGAATCACTTGAATCCAGGAGGCGGAGGCTGCAGTGAGCCGAGATCGCGCCACTGCACTCCAGCCTGGGTGACAGAGTGAGACTCCGTCTCAAAAAAAACGAAAAACAAAAAACAGAGAAACAAAATGGAGAAATGTGGTGTTTCCTTGTTAATAAAGCTCATGTCAAAACAAAGAATTTCCTCATTTCTCTGTATTTGCAGTGGTTATAGGTCACTTTCTTTTTGCTAATGAAATTCTGGATTATTAGAACAGTGCAGAAATCTCCATTTTACATATTAAATGCTGCCCTTCCACCAGAGTAAATAAGCCGAAGAAGCCCTAGCAAAAGAAGCAATATTTATCTTTCTTGTTCTCAAGATCTTGTCTCCCATTTTTGTTTGTTTTTCTCTGCACTGTGGTTATATCTCTCTTCCTTCCCCACTCTACTTTGTGACTAATTATATTTATAAATATAAATAAATATAAAAGGACTCATGAAAACTATCAATAGCATATCATCAAGACAGAAATTTTGATCCAAACAAGAGGGTAGAAGAAAGTGAGGTGAGAACTACATAGTTGGAAGTATGTGCTTTGCTAATCATTTTACATATAAACTCTTCCATTTCATCTCAAACTTATCCCGAGGGAAAGATATTTTAATTTCTCAGATGATGACTGGATACTCAGAGAGGTTAAGTGGGTTTACACAAGGTCATGCTGGAAGGATATGGTAGAGCTGGAATGTGAGCTCACATCTTGGAACTCAGTGTTTCTCCCACTCTAGGTTGTCTCCCAACAAAACGTGATGTGTTCTTAAATGGACTGGACCAAAATCTTCTGGAGAGTAGGTGTAAATGCAAAACTTTCCCATTTTAGCTACAGATTGCTGTGGACAAAGTGTGATGCTTTACTCGATTTCACTGAGCAGAGCTGGAGAATAGGGATGGATATGTAGGTGTGTCCTTGAGGATTTTAGTGACCCCCAGGGAAGAGGGTCATGGGCTATGTTTCTATTTACAGAGACAGATCCATAAAGAAGCTTCAGATATGCTTACTTTTATTTATGAATAGAAATCCCTTTCTCTCAGCAGTTATGTAGAATATTGTGCTGTCTTTCATCCCTTAAGTCATCTGCAGAGAAAAATTGAAAAATTGGGAAGACTCCACTTGCGGGTTGCTAATGTCTCTCTCTCTAGTCTATAGCTTCTTCATTATTTTCTAGTTAATATGGTCATAGCCACGAAAATGTTGTAATGAATTTGTGAAGAACAAAACATTTAAAAAGTAAAAATTACTAACAAATTTTACTGATTCTAAGATGTATCAGTTAATGATCATAGTCTTAATATCCATTTGCCTATATGAAAACTCAGAGAGAATGTACCACTTATTCAATAAAGCTAGAAAATGACTGCACAGTAATTTCAGTGCCTGAGCTTACTACTTTAATCAGTACTATTTGATCATAGTTATTTCACCAATAAAAATCCCTAAGACTGTTAATTCCATATGAACCAAGAACATGTTTTTACTTTTTCATATTTTAGAACCTAACACAGCTCTATTTAGTATTTAATATATGGGAAAGAAGTGGAAGAGAGGGAAAGAAAAGAAAGGGAGAGGAAACTAAACTGGAAGAGGAGAAAAGTGGACAGGATATGAGGTAAGAGAAGGGGAGGGGAGGAGATAGGAGAGAAAATAGAAGGAGAGAGGAAAAGAAATGGAAGGCGAGAAAAAAGGAAAGGAAAATGAAGAGAAGGAATGGAAGTTTGAAATAAGAAAGGGGGAAAAAAAGAAGGAGAGAAAGAAGATTTGACCCAAACTCAGAGTTTTTGCCATGTCAGTATCTGTGGAGTGGATGACGTATCTGGAAGTAGGTTTCTTTGGACTTCCATTAGTCTATTTAGGTAAACAAAAGCAGCCCTTTGATATATGATAGTTATAGAGAAAGAGCAGTATATAAAACGTTAGGAAATGAAAGATTCTTTAAGGAAATAACTTAAGAATGTTTCAGAATTAGAAGAGATAAAATCGAATAAAAAACATCTAGCAAAAATAAAGACGGAAGACCCAGTGCCAGTAATACTGAACTCCAATTTGATGAAAATGTGGTGAAACTTACTTGCATCTTTGAACACTGCCTTTCTATTCTGAAATGATGAGTCTATCTAGATTGCTCGGCCAGGGTAACTTCCAGTTTCGAAAAGCTATCTTGACTACACTAGAGCAGAATTAATTTTCCTAATCAATTTTCTCTCATTTAAAAGAAGACAATAGATACCAAAATGACTACTCCCATGAATATATGTTTTCAAATAAATAAATTATAATCTGAGTTAAAGCTTCAGATTCCTGTGTCTTTCAGAAGCACTCTTTGAGAGCTTACAAGTCAGAGAGGACTAGAAGGAAAATAAGATGGCTCAGGTATGTCTTATTCAGTATTAAAGTGTTGGCATTTACATTTTTATCAGCATTATGCTTACAATAAGGTTTAGGATGCATTGCCTCTTAGTTATCTTATGATATTATTGATACAACAATATCTATTATTTTTCAATAATAGAAAGGTAAGACTTTTTCCAGTAAACAGTATACTCTTCTCACATTTCAGAGAGGCATGAAATGTAACATGGTACATTGCCTCTATTTCTATTCCAGAATCGAACTTATATCCTATTGTATGTATAAATTCAGCTAGACAATTTTAAAAGGGAGAATAATTCAAGTTATACAAATTGAGGGTTAATTCACCATGTAAAGGGCAAGAAAGCAAGGATGAACTTTTTGGACATGCTCAGGCTTGTCTATGAAGTAGCAGCTAATTTGGGAAATAACTGAAACATTAACCCATAGATATTCCATTACCATCATCTCCAAGTGGCAGTCATTTAATATAGTCCTTTCTAGGCTTGTGAATCACCTTTGTCCAACATCTATTCTGACTTCCAAATCCTAAAGGAGTACATAGAAATGCCTTCAAATACTTCAATTTATATATCTGTTTTTTTTCTTTATGACCAGAGGCAGAAGTTTTGGTAACTACCGCACAAGTGTTGCTTGGGAAACCTCTGAACGTTATGAAATAGCCAAACCTCTAGTGCTACTCGTTCCAGTACATACCACAGAGAGCTGCCCCAGTGAGAAGCAACCAGATTGCCAATCCCGCTTCTGTAATTTCAACCATCTGTACTTGTGACTTTTGATTTACATTTCAAATTTGAAATAGCTATTTGTTTTCTCTGTTCAAAGCATCAAAATTCATACAGTATGTCTCTCCAGAATTAGTATTCATATGGGCCTTTTGTTGCACCTCAGTTCCAGCTGTTGCAAATTTGGTAAAATCCACCCTGTCATTTTTGCCCAATGCAGTGACAGACAACAGAAACTTAATGATTTATTCACAATGTTACAGAATAAAGATGAAGATGTTGTACACTGTTGATAAACAGAGTAGTAGTTGGGGGAAAGTGCTGACCTGATCTTTGTCTGTTTTTGTTATTGAATGGAAGACTTGGAAATATGTTTTTGCTACATTAAAACTGGATTTGTTAAGCCTAGCAAATTATGGACTTGTACTTTTCCCCTTATTTCTTAAAGCTATTGGTGAGCATTCTAACTTCCAAGTACTAAATGCCTATAGTAAATTGATGAAAATGGCAGTCACTCTTAGGTGTATACAAAGGAACAAAATGTCAAGAAAGGTATCATCTTTTACTGCCTAATAACTGAGGCTCATTTACAAAGTAATCACTGATTGACATAAAACTTTCACCTAGAAATAGTAGAAACTTATAGCCTAACTTTAAATGTAAAGACTGCATACTAAACATACAATCAAGTCTTAATTAGCAGTACCCATCAATTGGATTTTGTTTTATTGCCTTTGAAGGAGGCAAGAAAATAAGAAATTAAGTTTGCTTGGAGAGTTAATCAAATATAGATGAAATAAAAATCATTCAATGTTTGGACCACAATTGCTATTTATCCAATCCTAATATTCTAGACCAGTGCCATCCAATAGAATGTGCAATGATGTAAATATTCTTATCTGCAGCTGCTGACAGTAGCCACAAGTCATGTGTAGCTTTTGAGCAGCTGAAATATGGTTAGTGCAATGAAAAAATATTTTTAAATTTTAATTGTTTTTAATTTAAATAACCCCACGTGGCTAGTGTCTACCACATTGGATGGTACATTTCTATACCTTCTACATCTGTTGTTCTCTACAATAAATATTCAACTTCAGAATAAGGATGATAATACTATATATTCTCAAAGTTCAAAGAAAAACTACATTATTAACCAAAATTATATTGTCAAAATTAAATCTATACTAATATGCTTTTTAACAAGATTTTCAATAGCGTAGATTCGAACCTAGGAAAGCTGCCTAGGTGATTTGTGATATGTACCTTACCATAAAAAGGTAGTTTAACAGAAAACATATGGGTCTGTAGAATCAGTTCTATGTTCAAATTCTCACTCAAACGTTTCCATGCTATGTGCCTTCAGGCAAGCTACCAATTATTCTAAGGTTCATTTTCATTCTCTTTGAAAGTTTGAAATAACTGTAACATAACAACAACGTTAAAAGGATTAAATGAGATAATCTGCAAATACAAAGTACATGGCAGAATGCCAGGGATAGAATACATATTAGATAAATTTCCCAATTCTCAAATTCCCAAAGTATATTAGCTATACAAGGTTTAATCACATGCACAAAAATCCTCCTCCCCCAACAACAAAACATAAAACCCCAGAAAGTTTAAATACATTTTAATGAAAAAATGAGGAAGAGAAGTTTTATACAATGTATTTTTTCCTTTTATTCACCGTAAGCTAAAGGATCACAATTTTTTTCCTGCTTTGTTAATTATCAAATTCAAATGTTTAGAAAAGTGGCTGCCATATACTAGTCATTCCATAACATCTGTTAAATGAGGAAGGCTCAAGCAAATATGTAGTCATACTCCTTTAAGTTGTTTAGATTTCATGATTTCACAGTTACAATAATTTGAAGTTCAGACAGCATTAAGTTATTAGTCCTCTTCCCTCGGACTCAGTCTCTCTGTCTTGTTACTTTTTCAAAATGACTCTTATTTTTATTCTTCCTCTCTACTATGAATGCCTTTTCTCTACTCTGATGACCTCAGCCTGATGAGCATATTAACCGTCTAGCTACCAGCCTCAATTCTAGAGCTGCATCATTGATTCTAGCCTTTATATCAGCAAACCACATTCAATAAGTTCAATGGTTAAAGAAACACTAGTAATCATTGCTAGGAAGGAGCCAATGCTTCCAAATAATTTAAACACTCACGTGAATGCATATTTTTGAAAATTATTCATATCTGAAGGCAAGTAGATGAAAGTTATGCTTTTGCTCCATCTTTAAGTCTAAATGCTATATTTTTAAAATATATGAATGTAGAATAGACTATATTATAAATTCACTCTTCCTTGCATTTGCATTTTCCCTCAAGAATAAGAGGAACCCAGTTACTGCCAGAGCAACAGGAATTAAACACAATTCCAACTTTTCTTATATTTGCTATAGAAGTCATAGGAAGGGATGTGTCACTCTTTGAAAACCTCTCTGCCACAGAAAAGTCATCGTGGTGAAAAAAATTTGTGTCAGAATTGTTGCTGTAAAATACCTTCAGTCATTTCTTCCTAACAAATTGCTTTTCACTATAGCATTCCCCAGATCAGAAACTGAATATTTTCTATTTCTCACTGTATTAACTTGAAATATCTCACTTTTGCCTTCAAGGTTGTGAGTGCACTAGTCCCCCCTGGACCTTTACAGCCTTGCTTTCTAAAACCCTCACAAAACTCATCATTCATATTAGCTAAACCCATCGTCATGTATAATGAACACCCACTGATCATTCCGGATGTTGAGACTTGAATAAAATGTTTCTGGTCACCTCACTTGTATTTCTTTAAAAATTTAAATCCTAACAAACACAATCCTTCTACTACCTTAAAGCTTGACATTCCTCAATCCCTCAACTTGACCTCCTCTGAGGTTTACTGAACAGGTGATTAGCTTCCTGTACTGTTCGCTCCTGTTCCATGTGCTTCAGTTTTGACACTTTTATTTAATGGAAGAGTGGTTGATATCTATAATCTTAAATTACGCTTTTTAAAAACTCTTCCTTTTTCCAGTTTGTTACACGTGCCCAATTTATAATATAATAAAGATTAATCTAATTTCTTGCATTGCATTATTTACTAAGTGAACATGACTGAGTTTCTTTATTGTTTTTAAATCTAATAGGCAAAATCTGTTTTCCCAATAGTGATTACTGTGGGGATGAATAAGGTTATCTTAAAGCATTTCAAAAACATAATAAATGCATCTACCAACAAAGGAGAATAACAACTCTTGATACTAGACTAAGAACTATACCTATCAAAAGGCTTCAAATAATCTAGTGAAATGAAACAATCCCTGTGTTTGGCACATAAGTGGTTCTCAGTACATGAGTGTTGAATGCTAAATTGTATAAGACTGTCTATAATACATTAGTATGCATGGACAAAGGTAACAACCCCAAATAGATGAATGCACTATTTAATGTTAAAAAGGTGTTTAGTTTATGTAGGGCAATAGAGGCCACATAGATCTGAATCTCTCCACTCATACTTCAAAGTCATACAGATGAAAAGAAAAGGAAATAACACCAGCCTCAACCTATAGTTACAAATAAGTAGGAGATTGAAAATACTAAACACTTCAAATGATGTCTAACAAGGAGGAAATATACCCTAACTGGGAGAGTCAGCTTAAGTCCATGCTAAAACAGATCATAGTGGGAAAGAGAAGAGGCGATGGGAACCTAGCAGTTGGAACACAGAACTGTTCTTCAAGAGAGATTCTCAGAATAAGACATGTCTCAAACTTAGTAGATGAGAGACTTAGCTACTCTTCAGCTTAAAGAGAGAGCTCATAAGGACACAAGACCAGAAGTCTTGAGGCATTCCTTCTAGGGGAAAAAATAAGTAAATGTGGAAATAGAGGTATCCCTGAGAGTCATGAAGCTAAGGAATAAATATTCATGTATGTGTGTATGTGCATTTCCTTGAATGTGAAATTCAAACTATCAGAACTGAAATGAAATATTTGTTGGGAGAAAAAGGAAATTGTGATATAAAAGTTGACTGGATTCAGAAGGAAACTAACAAAGGAAATCTCAGAGATGAAGGGTAAATCCAAATTTCCCAAAGGAGGACAGATTTGACTTAAATAATAATAAAGAGCATTTAGCAACACAATAGACACAACAAAGAGAGCAAAAAGTATATGAAAGAGAGCTACAAAATGGTTCAACATATGTAAAATTGGTTTCCTTAAAGAAAAACAAAAGATAGACAGAATTAATATTTCAAATCATAATCTAAAAAATATTTCTGGAAAACCAGAAAGCCCAAATTTAACATTTTTTAAAACATTCACGGTTTTAAGTAGTTTACTATGTAACACAAAAAAATGATCCAGAAAGGCCATCTCAAGTCATATCCTAATAAAACAATTATACTGTAAAAATAAAGAAAAAAAATCTGGGCTACTTGGCAAAATAAGCAAACAAAAAAATGGATATCATATATCATGTTGGTATCATACTTCTCAACAGGAACATACAAAGCAATATACTACTTTAATTAATTAAAATATTTTAAAAATTTAAAGAATGAATGAGCAAAGGCCTTATTATCCAACTAATGTTTCCTTTAAGTATCAAGGCTATACAAAAACACATTTAAATGTGCAAGAATTCAGGGAATACTGAAGTTCAAGTCCTTCCTGAGGAATCTGCTAGAAAAAAATGTTTTATATATTCAATAGACCATTGGGAAGAACTTAGCAAATGAATAATGGTGAGTGTTTATTGTATTAATTTCAGATTTATGACCAAAGCAAAGGTGGCAACAAATGGAAAGAATGGCACATAAATATGCTATTACATGTTTTGACAAGATAGAATCATCTTAATTAAAATAATGACAAAGGGCTGGGCACAGTGGCTCACAGCTGTAATCCTAACATTTTGGGAGGCTGAGGCAGGAGGCTTGCTTGAGTTGAGGAGTTTGAGACCGGACTGGGCAACATGGCAAAACCCCATGTCTAAAAATAACACACAGAAAAATTAGTGGGGTGTGATAGCACGTGCCTGTAGTCCCAGATACTTGATTTTGGTTGTAGTACTGGTGAAATAACTAAATCTATTTTTTGCATATTGTAGAAAAAGCCAAATGAGGTAAAAGCATTGCTTTGTTGGGAATCAGAGTTCTCATCATGGGAGAGGAGAAATAGAAATGAGATGGGGAAAGTAAGGAAAACTATAATGTTTAACTTGAGTCAGAGCTATTAGTATGACTTCATAATTAAAAAAAATTATGTGTCTGTATTCCAGATCTCTCTATCCACTAAAAGAGTCTGGAAATAAGGATACTATAATAGCAAGAAGCACACTTAGTGCCTGTATATCGCCTTTTAAAAAGAACCAAGGCTCCTTGAAGAAACGCTGATTTCAGGTCTGGAGGAGGAAAAGTACAAACTGAAAATTAAATACATTTGGGGGGCAAGAAAATCGAAGACCTGCTTAGTGTCTGGTAGGAACATGGGATGAGGTTAAAAAAAAAAAAGATTTTCACTATTGAGCAAATTTGGACCACTTTTTTATGTAAAATATACCAATGAAAAAGTACAAGTTTAATGAGAGTAGAGCTTAGTGAATTTTCATGACCAGAACACTCTTTTTTATCAAGAAGCCGGATCAAGACATACAATAATATTACAAGCAATATTTATACACCATCAAGAGGTATACATAGAGAGACAAAAAGGAATATATGAAACACAGACTGAAATTTGCATCTAAAATTCAACATAGTAAAACAATACAATGAACTAACAATTGATTTTTTTACTTTTCACAGAGTAGGTATTTAATCCAGAATATCTATCTGATTTCTGAATTTCAGTTCTAATTTTAATTGATTGACCAGCTGGCATACATTTCATTGAAAAATATATAAAAATCCAATGAGTTTTTGCATTAATTAAAATAATCCTAAATTTTTACTGTTGATCATATTTTACTACTTCTGGATCACAAGCTTGTAAAGCACTGTTATTGATGGAAAATACGGTCTGGGTACATAGCGCTTTCAAAATATTATTTTGTTTGAATGTTGGTTGAATGACAAAGCAAATGAAATAAGCTGGTATATACAATTAAATGACAAACAACTTTGAACTTATATTTTAATAGTTCTACTAAAATATGACTAATTATGATATCAGCCATTGCTTGCCAAGGAAATATAACCTGTTTTGTAAAAAACAATTCCATCCGTGCCAAAACAATCCCTGGAATTGATTTTGAAAAAGAGAAATAAATGTTTTGAGAATTCCTAATTGGATCATGGTTTTAGTAAATAAACTGTTTTTGAGAAAAAGTAAAAAAGCATCTCAAAAGTACTATACAACTTTAAATGATACAAAATACAATTCATATTTCTCATGTGACCAGCAACAAACTGTGTGTAACTTAAAGAAAAAAATTAAAAAATAAAATGCTGTAGTTAATTCCTGCTGTTTATTTCCCATGGGATTAGAAAGACACTTTTAAGCTAATCTTCAGGAGCCTTATGGCCAATGGATTATTTGAAATTTAGCATGTGGACACTAAGAACTTTGTACATTTAACTGTGCACCTTTGCTCTTAAAGGCAAGTAAAAATCTAATTAAACCCCTGTGTAGATTTTATAAGAGATATCGCATTCTTAAATCCCAGTAAAAATGGTATTATTGCAAATGTAAGCATCAAATATTTTAATAAACACCATTATTACTGCACATGGTAGAAAAATATTTATAATATGTCATTTTATATATCATATTGTGATGTGTATATTATACACAGTGTGATATATACATCATATTATATCCATATAGATATATAAAATGATGACAAATATGACATATATAATATATATAAGAGATGGGGTCTTGCCATGTTGCCCAGGCTGGTCTCAAACTCCTGGGCTGAAGTGATTCTCCTTTCTTGGCCTCCCAGTGTTGGGATAACAGGCATGAATTTGTTATCAGGCCACACACAGCCAATATTTACCATATATATTTTTGACAAAGCTTGTTTTTCTAAATCACATATAGACTTGCTGCCAGCATTAACCTACGGGCAAACACTATTTTCTGTTTTTCTTGTAAAATATTTACTTGAAAATACCATTGATACTGATGATTCTGTATTTATTTTCTATTATTAAGAATTTATCCTACATAATATACATCTTACAGTATTTCTGAAAGTCAGGGACAAGAAAGACTCCTTTAGGTCTTAAGCAATATTTTCATTACATTAATAATAGTTTGACAATTATTCAATTTAATAAAGTTTAGATTAAATTATTCTCAGTAGCCTTTCTCCTCTGAGAATGAAAGCAATTACTTATTTGGCTTATTCATTTAAGGTAAGTTCCCCCACAAGGGTAGTCTACATTTGAGTTCATGGAGAAGTCTGGACTAGTTACTTCATTCCCAAAAACTAAGATAGTTTGTGTGTCTGTGTGATATCAAGGTTAATGTATCTCTAATATGTATATGTGTATGTATGTGTATGTGTAGCAAGAGTAATATATATATACTTATATATGTTTTTTCCAATATGAAGAGTCAAATGCATTTTTTACCTGTGAGAATTCATGAAATTAATTCTAAAACTAATTTAAGAGTTATCTAAAAATTTTAAGAATTTTGCTTCTTTAAGATTTCTGTGTATAAGACAGTAGTAATACAGGAAGAAATATATATTAGTATTTACTAAGTTTATAATTTACTAACTTTCCTTGGAAGAACATGTGAATAAAACAAGTCTTAAAAATTTTCCATTTTTAACTGTCAGGAATAACTCCTTTTTGGAAAATCTAACATGATGAGTAATTCTCTGAAAGACCAATTATTTGGACATTAAAATCTTATACAATATTTTGCTTAGCTAGAAAGTTTGGGCTCCAGATGGAAAAGTTTGTCTTTATTATAGGTCATTTCCAAATATCCATACCATATTCTTGACTTTAAAAATCAGTTGTTTATATTTTTTGCTTTGGGACCAAAAGGGCAAATATCTTTAGAGGCAGTGGTAGTGGAAAAAAAAAAACAAAAAACAGTAAATAAGACCAGGTAATTAGTCTAGGACTGGAGGAGGATGAAGCCGAAGAATCTACTGTCCAATCAGAGAAAGGAAATATATAGTAATCAAGAGAGACATAAGCTGTCCTCCATATCAATTTATTCTTTCTGCATTAGGAGAAAAGATGTATTATAGATTATGTAGTTATTCTCTGTCACTGCAGAAGTTCAGTTCAAAAATTCTATTCATTCTAGACACTCTTAATTTTCTAGTTTTCTTAACCTGGAATATTACCACTCATTTTTTATAGTAGTAGTTGACACTATGACTTAATTACAGCATGCTGAGTGTTAGGAGAATATGATAAATGAACAATAAGGTTGTTAGTGTGATATATAAGCAAAAGTTTCTTACGTTGGCTTTCCATATGTATTTGTCATTATGGGAGGGTAATTAGAATGCTGTGAGAAATAACTCCCAACCCCCGACACACAAATTACAAATGTCTATACTTGAAAACACGACTTGAAGATTCAATTAAAGTCTTAAGTACTTTATCAACTACAGGTTCTACCATAGACTGGCATTGAATCAATCTAAAGAACCCGGTATGCCGTTAGATATTTAAACTTTTCTTTTTGAAGTTATATAAATTACAAATTAAAACAAGAAGGAAAAGGCAAGAAATATTTTCATCTTTTAATGAAGACTTTTAAAATAAATTTATAATTTTAGTTATTTAATGTTGCACTAGCATTAAAGTTTCATCCTATGACCCAAGCTTGCTCACTATCTAACCTGTAATCAAAGTTGAAATAAATTCATGTGAAGTTGTATTTAACATGTTATAGAGTGTTAAACGTTACTTTTTTTTCCTATAAAGAATTTCCTGAACTTGATGATAAACAGCATTTGTTTTCATTACCTGGGGTAGCAAAGACAATTAACTGCCCACAGGATTTCTGTTCCCTAGTCACTGGGTGCAGTTGTCGTTGGGAAGTAGCAGTCCGGCAAGGAATTTCATTTCCCAACCGTGACTGCATCTATAATAGGACCATTTGATGAGTTTTTACATCTGGGAAATGGGTAAAGGTCATATGTGTTACCCACTTGTAGGTCAAATTAAGAAGCAAATATGTCTTCTATGTTGCCTCTTCTCCCATCTGTAGGCTGATACAGAAAGTTCTGAGACCTCAAAGCAATGTCAAAACTACAAGAAGGAAGGTGATATTGCCACTGAATCACTATGTGGAGCATATCTACCAGCTGTCCAGCAACATCCACATTTTAGTTTTGCAAATTTAATTTCTAATTTGTAAACTCCCTGAGACTGAGGGTCTTGTTTGTTATAGCAGTCGGTAATACTCAAACTGATGTATATGGTGTTCAGCAGGATGGAGAAGGTACAGTGTTTAATCAGAAGCTTTTCCTGATATCTAAGCAAAGTGGTATTCCCACAGAAAAATAAATGAATTTGGAACTCTCCATAAAAGGGTAAGGTTGAGGCAATTGCAGTATTTTAGAGCTCACCGAGATTGATCAGTTACCACTAAAATAGATGTGTAAAGCTGAATTCATGCACCTAGGCTTATAGTACAATTTATTTAGAGATACTTTTAACTAAGAAAAAATAAGAGAAAGAGAATAGGCTCATACTTCTTGGCATATGTCAAAATTTGTTTTGACATTCCCTGAAATGTTTGCATTCTTAAACGTTCCAGTAAACAACTCAGCTTTGGAACACTGGTGAAGTTGAAAAAAAAAAATCTCCTCTTAAAGGGCTTCACAAATTTACTTCTTAAAACATAGACTTTTTTTTTTTTTTCTCCTTTTCCTCACACCTCCTCAGAATGTTCCTGTAGGCTAGAGTTATAGAGCACAAGATGGCCACCAGCCAGAATCCTCACCACAGCTGGTGAGTGGGTTCAGAAGACACCAGAGAGCTGAGATGCAAAGGAATTTAAACAGTCTATTTCTGGGTAAACAACTGTAAAGAGCTTTACTCTCAAACAGTGAGCTGATTCTAAGGTATGGCAAAAAACAACAACAACAAAAAAAACAAAACACATACACACACACAAACTCTAGAGCAATTGATGAAATTTGTAAAAAATAGTATATAGGGCAATATTTTAACAGGACCACATTAAATTAATCAAAGAGATGATAGACAATAAACAGATAGAATTAATAATAGAAGAAATAAAGGAAGAAAGACAGAAGAGAGCTTAACCAGTTTGGTGTATTTCAAAAGAAAGATAGTAATAGTTCCCCTTTTGAGGTGTTGATAAAGTCATATATTAAAAGTAGATAAATTAATTTATTAACTTTCCTAGTACCTTCCTCATTAATGAACAATTTAAATAAATAACTGTTTAATGGTAGGGAAAAGTCACTGAAGTTCTAAATTTCAAGTAATGATCAGTCCAATTACATTTATGCATATGAATAGTACTCTATCTTACAATCTATTTGGAATTATTTTTTATTTATGGGACAGAAGGGCAGTTATCACTCTTTGATGGGTTATTTCTTCCTCCAACTACAGCCACGCCTAGTTGTCCTAAGGTGTCAATAATAACAATCTTCCCAATAGCACCACTACCACCTCCACCATCACCCTTTATAAACCTTACTATTTTTGAGAGAGGAGTATTTACATAAATATATGTAACTAAGACATTTCTTGTTTCTGAATTAGCTTTAAAGAAAATTGTAAAAGAATTCTAAAAACATATTCAGTTCTTTCAATATAATTATGATAAATCAAAATATATTTATTTACATGTATAAAATACAGGAATCTTTATAGAAAAAAAATTATTACTTGTAAGTATGCCTTATATTAATAAGCAGAGAGGTATCATATTGTAAAAATATTTCATTAAATATTGATTTTTAAAAAACGTTATAGCCTGTAACACACGATTCTGATATCTAAAAATGTACTTGTGTAAATAAGCAATTTCTCAACAATGTCATATGAGGGATGAGTTAGAATGTGAAAAACAAGGAATTGATATACATATTTATAAAACCAATGCACTAGAAAAATATGAGCCAAATACAGACAAAAATACATTAATTTTCCATAGTACTTAAAAAATGTTAACAAAATCAGTTTTTTAAAAATAGTAATTCAAAATAATACATCTTTATTTTAGACTTTGGATAAGGCATGTAAAATTTGAGTCATTTCTGCTCTTCTATCCAAGGTTTTTTAGTCACAGAAACTTTCAATAGATATAATCTCTAATTGGGAGAGTGAAAATGTAGAATCATTACTGTCTTTCATTCCTGCACCTAGGAAGGCCATGACTTCCAGAGACAGTAATTTAGCTTTATTTTCAAGTTTCCAAAATTAAAGAAAAATAGTCATCTGGGATAAAACAGACAGACGAAAAACTTGCTTTGCCAATCATCTTGTTTAGTAGATGGAACTTCTCATAATTATAATTAGCAGAGATAAAGGAAACAACTTAAAATGAATATTTTAAAAAATTACTTTATACTCCATTCTGCTTTCTTATCCCTAGATTATCACTATTTGTAGCTTGCCGATGCACACTTTTTACACATTTTCCTGTGTGTTAACCTGGACATATACATATAAACACATTTCTTTCAAGAGACTACATTTGTTAATTCCTTCTATTGCCTTAAAATTCTATATCCTCCCATTCTTCAGCTAATAATCTCACTTCACACTTTTTTAGAAATTAGAATTAGACTAGAAAGTCTCTCAAATTCCAAATATAAAATCTGCAACTTCTCCATATTCTCTCCATTCCCTCTTTGACGCAATGAGAAGAAAGTCTACGATCCCACCAAGGGCCAAGTCTCCCTTTGAGCTCTGAATGTTCACCTCACTCAGATTCTGAGGAAGCGAACTTGTCTGTCTTAGTCATCGTTGTACCCTTGGCTCCTCACAGCTTTGGGCAAAGGAAATGCAGCTAATATTTGGCTAGTGCAAAAGTAATTGAAGCTTTTGCCATTATTTTAATGGCAAAAATCACAATTACTTTTGCAGCAATTTAAAATAATATGTGAAATTATAAATGTGATACATATGTGAACCAGTAAATGAACAAAAACTATATATAAATGATTATGCCACATATATTATCATGCAATGAAAAAGAAACCTACAAGCAACAAAAAACTAATAATAATGTAAAAACATCTTCAATCTTAATAAAAAAATAAAGGAAATAAAAATTAGACAATAGTGAAATGATTTTTTGGTGCCTATTCAATATAGAAAAAAATAAGAAATTGATAGATGCCAATATTGGTGTTTTTAAAGAAATAGTTACTCTCATGCACTGCTTATTGAAGTATGAAATGTTATGTCATTTTCACCTGGAAACTTGAAAAAAAGTATCAATAATTTAAATGTGCATACAGTATGACTCAACAGTAAGAGAGCTAGTGACGTCTTCTACAGCTAAGCTTTGCTGTGAGTAAAGGTAAACATTCATGGTGAATACATCATCGTGAATTCACACTATGAATACAATACAAAAATTATGATAATTTATTCTTCTTTTGATTCAGGTCAGTCTGAACAGACTGAAGTTAAATATAATTTCAGAGCAAATAAAGCTTAAAAAACTTAGGAATATTAAATTTCTATGCTAGGTTGCTCCTTTGAATGGTACAGTGGCCATGACATTGTATCTGAAGGGAAGGAAATAAAAACCAAGCATTCTTCTTGGCTTTAAATTGACAATATTTATATCTTCACAAGAAGGTAAAAAGGTTTAAAGAATATAAATCTAAAGATGAAGCATAGAAACTTAAATATGGTATGTCTCCAAAAAAGAAAATAAATATGATTACCCTTGATGGTATAAAAGCAAAGGTATTGCTGAAATTGCATGAGAGAAGAGGAAGAAAAGGAGAGATGCCTCTCTGAAGTATGCAGCAAATAAATATGGGTTTAATGTATTATTTAAAGTTCCAAATTAATTGATGGAAGACTTAAAATACAATTTTATAACAAAAAATTGTGTGGAGGAAAGAGGAGTAAGAAAGCCAAATTTTGGCATCTTAGATAATGATTTGACTTGGAGATACATTTGCATAGGAGCATTATTCAGAACCATGATGGTAACTACCACAAAAATTAAACTAAAAAATCATTGTGAATGTTTGCCTCTGGGGAGTAGGCATGGAGTTTGGGAAAAATACTGTTGCTTTTTATCATCAATCTATTTGAGCTATTCATTTTTAAAAATCATCGGCAGATATTCTTTGATTAAAAACAAAGACTAAGGTAAACTATCCTTGATAAGATGTAAAATTTTTAAAAATACATTGTTAGGTGGAAAAAAAAATTGCAGGTTTAGAAAAACTACATACCTTTGAAATTCCCATATAAGCTTTCTTGTAGGTCCTACAAAAAATATATTCTAAACATACAATTAATTGCAAAGTTCACTGATGGTGAATTATCGAAGAGTCAAATCACCTAGAAATCAGTTTATTAACAGAGTAAGAATGTCAATGTTGAATATCAAAAAGTTAATGTAATAAAGAATATAATTTACGTGGGGAACTCTAGGAAGATATTAAATATGATTCAAGAAACTTTTTTTTTTTTTTTGAGAGAGAGACTCTTCTTACCATGTTGCCCAGGCTAGTCTGGAGCATCTGGGCTCAAGTAATCCTCCCGCCTTAGATTTTCAAAATGCTGGGATTATAGGTGTGAGCCATGGTGCAGGGCCTCAAGAGACTTTTTTAATTGCTAAAACTGCATTACAAAAGTAATACACCCTGCCCATCTCATGCGGACAGGAGATCCCCAAGGAATTGTAACTTCTGCATGAGAATATGTTTGATATAGGGGTGGGTGAGAAATTCCCACTGAGTCAGCCACCCCTGAAGCCTACGGGTTGGAAAGCAGGCAGGCAGGAACCTAGTGGTAGATGATATTGAATGTGAGCCTAGGTACCTATTCCATTACCCCACTATACTTCACTTACAAAACAAAATTTATGAATAAAATCATAAAAAATTTGGAGATTACAACAGAACATTAAACCCCAATATGGGGTTCCTGTGAACAGAGGGCTACATTAGTCCCAAATCCATGAAGCCTGCTCTGCTTACAGATTGTTTGCAGCCCTCCTGGGTTTGTTGTATCAGAGTCCCAGAAGTAAGATCATACTTGTTGGAAAATATTTTAATAATAAACTAAATTTTTAAATGTTCAAACAACTCATGGTTATACCAAGTACCCAATAAACATCAAATCTCATTAGCCTCCAGAGGATGAGTTGATTAAGCAAAATGCTTATGATCATGGGCAGTAAACTGACTCTGAAGTAGTTTCCATTAATAAATAGGTGATACCTCAGGTTAGCTTTTGATGCTGAATAAAAAAAATAGAATATCAAGAACATAATAGTTAGGTCTTGCTCTGTCACCCAAACTGGAGTGCAGTTGTGCAATCACAGCTCACTATAACCTCAAACTCCTGGGCTCCCGTCATCCTCCCACCTCAGCCTCTCAAAGTGCTAGGGTTACAGGCACACATTCTGTTTTTTTAACTTGAGGTAAGAGTCAACCAGCTGATGAGTCAAATGTGCTTTAAGAGTTTGAGTGACAAGGGTGGCAAATGTATGTTGACTGTTCAGTAGCAGTCTGACCACAGGCATTATGGCTAAAGTACACAGCTATTCATCTTCCTTATGGTTAAATTAGTTGGACAATAGACGATATATTTCCAAAATAGTGTTATGGTCTGCCTCCTATCTGTAGGCCAAATAGTGACATATTACTAGATTTATGATACTCACTTAGTCCAACAGTGCCACAAAGTGTTAAATGACCATCCCAGCCATTTTCAAATGGAACAAGCCAACAAGGAGAAATATTTTTCTTAACATTTTTTAGAAAAACATATTTTCATGTCAACAGCATGCAATTATTTGCTCCCATACACTTTGTACTTATAATAGCACTAGAAGCAAAGCAAGAAGGAGCTGAAAGGAGATATAACAATAAGTGTTCTTGATGTATTTTAATTAGTTGAGAGAAAAATAAAAGATTTAAAGTAAAAGATGAAATTTCACTAGTTTGGTAGAGTTGAAGACACTATTAGGCAATGATTCAAAATTACTTTTTAAAAAGGAAATATTCAATTTTGCCTTCCAGAGATTGTATTTGAGCAATTCTAGGAAGATGCTAAATATTAAATGTGATGAGCCAAAGTAGCAAGACCCTGTCTCTACAGAAAACAACAACAAAAAATAGTCAGGTGTAGTGGCTCATCCCTGTAGCCTCAGCTACTGTGAAGGCTGAGGTAGGAGGATCTCTTGAGGCTAGGAGATCAAGACTGCAGTCAGCCATGACTGTGCTGCTGCACTTTAGCTTGGGTGACAGAATGAGACCCATCTCAAAAAAATAAAATGAATTAAATTTAAAGACTATGATGATCATATGATGAAACAACAAGATTGAATTATTTTTAATCTCAACATTCTCCAAGCCAATGGTTACTTGGGGCTGGTTAAAAGAAAACAACAACAACAACAAAATACCAGCACCCATGAAGAATGTATTTTCCTACCAAATCCAAGTTGATACTTTTTTTTTTTCTTTGAGACGGAATCTCACTCTGTCACCCAGGCTGGAGTGCAGTGGCACGATCTCAGTTCACTGCAAGCTCCACCTCCTGGGTTCACGCCATTCTCCTGCCTCAGCCTCTCCGAGTAGCTGGGACTACAGGCGCCCGCCACCATGCCCGGCTAATTTTTTGTATTTTTAGTAGAGACGGGGTTTCACCGTGGTCTCGATCTCCTGACCTTGTGATCCGCCCACCTCGGCCTCCCAAAGTGCTGGGATTACAAGCATGAGCCACTGCGCCCGGCCAAGTTGATACTTTTTATCTTATGTATATGAACATGTAATTGTCATGAAAGGAAGAAAACTGACCACTTGCAATTTCAAGCAACCAAACTGTTTTTCACTTACAAATTTTATATTTAAACATTTACATTTTGCATTTGTAATAACAGGAACCCTATCTGAGTCTTTATCAACTTTAAAAATGTATAATGGGCTGGGTGTGGTTGCTCACACTTGAAATCTCAGCACTTTGGGTGGCCCAGGTGGGAAGATCCCTTGAGGCCAGGGGTTTGAGACCAGCCTGGACAACAGAGAATGATTCTGTCTCTACAAAAAGATAAAAATAATAGCCGGGCATGGTAGCATGTGCCTGTAGTCCCAGCTCCTTGCGAGGCTGAGGCAGGAGGATTGCTTGAGCCCAGAAGTTGAGACTGTAGTGAGCCTTGATCATACCACTGCACTTCAGCCTTGGTGATAGAGGAAGATCCTGTCTCTAAAAAGAAAAAAAAGAAAAATACAATGATATCAAGGTAATTGTTCTGGATCTAAGAAATGTTAAAGATCTAAAGAGCCCGTGACAGGACATATTAGGAAGTATTTACCAAACAAAATATTTGCTACAGTGACATTGTAATCGCCTTGCCACACCGTAATTTTATTATCCATTTGTCCTTTCTTATCAACCTGCCATACATTATATTAGAAAATAGACTTTCTTTGTACTTCATCGACTTTATCTCAGAATAATCTTTTAATCAAACTCATGTTAAAATGTTGTCAGTTGACAATGTCTGAACATATTTAACATTTCTCTGGAATGTCATAACTAAAAGTCACTATGAATGGGCAGATGTGGATACTCTTCCTCAAATTGCCTTCACAGAAGAGGAGATTATTGCCCCTACATTCTGTTTGCAGCTTCATGCTGCATAAAGTATCTTAATATTTATAAGATAAAGCAAATTATCTTTGAGGTCACACTAACTCAGTGAATAGGAAATCAGCTGAAAAATGATTCCTCAGAAAATAAAATGTACCTGTAAACGTATTTGGATGGATTGACTGGCTCGGAGGAGGCAGTTGATATATTTTACAAGGTCAATGTGTTATGCTGTGGTAGATATCTCATTATCAATTCAGGTTGATGTGAAGTATTCATAATAAATATTCAAATTGTTATGTGCTTATGAATTGATATTAAGGTTTCATATTAAATATTTAAATTGTGATGTGCTTATGAAATATAATTTTATGAACTATATCAGAATATTGCTTTTAAATTGACAATAATAGCAGCCTGGTTCATTTTGGTATAAGTGAAATTTCTCATACAGTATGAAAGAGAGTAGATAACAGAAAATTACAAAGCAGATTCATAAAGAATGATGGCAGGCTTCTTTTTTTCTTACTACAGATGGGCTGATGATGTAGGAATTGCTATGGGCATTGGGGCGTGACTGATACAGAGTCTATTGCTGAAATTAAGAAGTCTTTAAATGGGGATAAGTGTACGTACATGATACAAAGAATGTAAAGACAGAAAAAGTGACATAAGCTCTTCATTCTCACCTTGTAAGCAACTGATGGAGTCTTCTTTTTGTAAAAAAAAAAAAAAACACACACACACACACACCCACAAAAAAACGCTGTGGAATGAGCAGACCTTGAAGAGGTGCTAGTGTGGTGGTGGTGCATTTTTGGCAGTGAAAGTATTGCCAATAAATGAGAGTGTCTAAAGGAGAATCCTGCAGCATGAATGATCAAGCATGATTGCAGTTAAGTGACAGGTCTGCGACCAAGTGAACACATATAGATACAGTGAGTGACTTTCAATTTGAGATCAAATTTGAAAACCTAGGGGACTGGAGAAAATTTTCTCAATTTATTCTACTTTCCCAATTCAGTGGTACACTTATTTAAATGAAAGAATGTAGAACCAATCCAGGCCAAGGGAAAAACTGAAAGCTTGTGGTCAGTAAAAGTAAGGATATGGCTACATGTTCGATGGTGTCATAGTAAAGAAGAGTAACGGTTGCAAGAAACTGCCATTGGTGAAGACACATGCTCTGGTTTCTAGGTTAATGAGTTTCAGTCATGAGCAATACACTTCTGTGGATCAGCAAATAAGGGAAAAGTTGATCTAACAGGAGAAGAGAAAGAGGCTGAAAGCTTTATCCCAATTAAAGATGTGAAGAAAACCTCTAAAACCTTGCTGGAAAATTTATGTGAGGACATCAGGCCAGATATTTAGAAGGTCACTGGAATATGCAGGCTGGTAATCACCATTACCTAAGCATTGGATAGCATCTGAATGTTCCTACATTCATGCCTGTAATGACAGGAATGTAAAGAACTATGACTTTATTTTTTCAGTTGTTAGTATTTTTCCCCTTGGGAAGGGCATTTCCATTATATTTTTCTGCAGAAAAAAAAGCCAAACTTGTTAATGGCCTACAAAATGTTTACGCTTTTAAAAATTATACTCACGATTTTCTGAGATGCAACACTGAAAATGAATGAGTTAAATTCATTTTGACCTGAAAAAGAAATCCATCTCTTGTAGCCGTGTGTAATAGGTAACACTCCCTACATATTTCATCTTCATAAATACCTTAGCCCTGATAAGACTTTATTCCATGGACCTTGAAGGCTGAATGCATTATAGTAAAGCTACTTTTGGGATAGAAATCTCTGGGTATCTAAATACACTGTCCTTGGAATTCAGGCCAAGCAGGGATAGCTCCAAGTACATCTGCCAAATATATATATCTAAACATAGTGAGAGAGTAACATCTAAAATCAGTCTAATTATTTTCAAAATTCTTTTACTTAATAGCCGTTACTTACTCACTTTTTTTTTTGTTTTTTTCTTCAACTACTAGAGGACTGTACTTTTGCTTTCATTCCTTCTATACATTCTGCCTTCATCCTTAAATTGTTCAACTCAATAGTGCTAATATTGGTAGATAATCTACGCTAGCTGTTGTTTCTTGTACAGAAGTTGGTCGACATCACTGAATCACTTTTTATTATTTATTTTGTGTGTGTGTGTGAGGGGATGGTTGATTTTTCTTTCTTTTTTTTGGGTGGGGTTGTTGTTTGTTTGTTTTTCTTTGACAGAGTCTTGCTCTATCACCCAAACTGGAGTGCAGTGGTGGAATCTTGGCTCACTGCAACCCCTGCCTCCCAGGTTCAAGTGATTCTCCTGCTTCAGCCTCCCTAGTAGCTGGGATTACAGGCATGTGCCACCATGCCTGGCTAATTTTTGTATTTTTAGTAGAGAGGGGGTTTCACAATGTTGGCCAGGCTGGTCTCGAACTCCTAACGTCAAATGATCTGCCATTCTTGGGCTCCCTAAGTGCTGGGATTGCAGGCATGTGCCACCGTGCCCAGCCTGGAGTGGTTGATTTTTGTCTATGTAAAAATTACATCTCTGGTTGGAATGAACAGGAATGGCATTCCATGGTCAGACTTAGGAATGCCATAATTTTTAGACCTCCCTTTGCTTATCATGTGCTATTCTTGTTTCTCAGGGCTTTTCCTGTGACACTGTGTTGTCTTCACCCTTTACTGCTCTCAGTGCATAATCATTGTTGACAACTACATTTATCATTTTTTGAAAAAAAAAATGCGTCTTTCAGGTGCCAGGAACACACATGTATGAAACAATTAAATTGAAGGCAGGACAGCGGATGAATGACAGGGCTGTTACATACTAGAAGAAATAGTTATATTTAGTTTTACCAGCTGTCTGAGGTACTTTTAAATTAGATGCACTTACAATAGAAATGTTAAATTGTAGCTTTGCCTAGAGTTGAGTGATTTCACTAAGAATTCTTGTCCACAAACATTGATCATCACCTATTCTCACAAAGCCATCTTCACAATTAGTTATGCTTGCCATGGGAATTAGTTGAAGCTACCAAAACCCTGATTGTGGATTGTTCTTTCATGAGCACGCTACTTTCTCAAACAGAACCAAACAAAACCGGAAACTATGAAAGAATAATAATGTAAGCTTGATTTATAGCAACAGCAAAGAACTCTGGTAAAATACCTGTCAAAAACTAAAGATGATTTCCCTCTTACCACCTTCCTATCTCTGCATCATTGGCTTTAAAGATTTTGTTAATATCATAAATTGCAAATTTAGTCCACTCTGAAATGATGACTTTTAAAATTCAGAATGCCCTCCTTCCCATGAGGGTGGAATGATTCTATCAGGAATTATATGGACTTTGCCTAAAGTGGTCAAAATGTTCACCTAGTTTACTCTCATAAAGTATACAGAGAGGAAGCTTCCTCAGGAACAGCAGAATATGGTTTACATTATGTTTCAAAAGAGAATGGTATTGCTATTTCCCAGTTATACATTGAACATTCTTGTTTATATTTTCTGAAAACTCTGTGCCAGCTTCCAGTTCAGTATGTGACCTGAGAAGTGTGAAGAGGAAGGTAAAAGTTGGTAGAAAATATTGAGGTTCTTCAGTCCAGAAGAGGCCTTAAGCAGCGCATCAGCACGAATACTGTGCAATAGTTTTTACCTCTATCTGCTTTGCTGGGAGAGACCTGAATCAATGTCCCTGGATTTTCACCAGGGCTAAATCTACTGCACTTCTGTTTCTGAGAAGATGTAATCTTCAAATGAGAATCAAGAAAAGCAAAATCAAAAACTATAGGCTGATAATAGGGGAAGATATGGATGAAATACCTTCCACAGACAAGAAAATTTCACAACATTCTAAAAGATGAAAAGCATATTCAAGAATATGGAGAGATGAAACCAAGTGAAAAAAGGTGAGATGAAAGCCTAAGGAGACGGGATTAGAGCAGAGGAGAGAGTTTGCTGACCTGACAGAATAACAGCGCTCGGGAAGTTAGAAGCTGGAAGTAGGTTGGAGGACAGGAGTGAAAAGTGAGGTTGGAAATCAGGTAATGTGCTGAAGGATGACTATTGTACCCTTCAATTCCACTTTCGTATATTGTGTACATGCAGAGCTGTTGATGGCCAACCAGCTAGGGATATTTTCTTCAGGGAGCTGGGGAGAACTTCAGCATTTAACTGGAAGGAAATTTAAAAATTTATAATAATTGAATAAACTGGAAAGCACTACAAAAACCAGTGTGTTTGGGATACCCTGGAATAGAGCCTCTCTCAGCATAGGATTTCCAGAGATTATTGTATAATGCTTATTTCCCCGTCAAAGCCTTCCAATTTATGCCCATGTTCACAGAAACCAAAAGTCCCTGCAACTCTGTTTTCCACTCTACGTAATAATGCATGAATAAGCATTATTAATATTTTTTAAACAACTGTAGCATAAAAAAGAAAAAATGGAAGAAACCAACAGGAAAAATCACCTCAGAGAAGATAAATATTATTCCCAGAATCATGCAAGAAGACATTGTATTGATAAGAATGCTGTTTCTAAACTCAGTTGTGAAATTATATCAGCATTCAAATTATTTGCAAACTCATCATGTTTCTCCTTCTGAATTCATGTGATTTTCTAGAGAATGATCATAAATGAATGGAAAGGACTTAAAGAAATAAGACTGAGACTCAGGAGATAGAACGGAGGGTATAGTTCTTCTGATTATAAGTATACCTACAATGGTTTGTTTGGAAATGTTTGCAAGTATTAAAGAACAGGGCGGATTAGACCTCTATATATTGTATAGTTTATAAGTTACTAAAGAGCATAGACCATGTCCAATATCGTCTTATCTCCAGGGTTTAGTACAGTGACTGTCATACTTTGCATAATCATTATTAGTCCCATGAACATTAATTATTTGCCATTATGTTGTAAAGAAGGCATGCCAAACTTAAATTATTCTAGCCTAATAATCACAATCTCTAAATAATAATGGAAGCAGGACACTGTGCTTGTCCTTGAAAAAGTAAAAAAGTGTAATTCAGAACTCAAGAAATTGACCATTTAGTAAGAAATCTGCTGAATTTAGTAGGAGATTTCTTTGTTTCATCTCATTAGCCTGTCATGCACTCTTTAGCTAGTGGTGGCACTGTACCACACCGTGACAATGCCATTATCCTTCCTTCCCCCCCCCCATATGTGAACAATAGAATGCCTCTACAGGGCACTTTATTCCTTGCAGTTTTTCATTCCCCACACATCTCTACCTCTAGCTAGTCTCTGTCCCCTTAATCTGGCTAATTCCAAGTCATCATTTATATCTATCTTATTTTAGATGTTAACTTTCCTTGAAAACTTCCTATAGTCTAGATGATCATACATAATTCATGGCATTTACAATTTTAATTGCTTTTTCTGGAAAACATTACTCCACTGCTCTGTAAGCTCCCAGATATCAGCAGCAGTGTATACGTTGTTTATGGTATACCCCGAGCACTTAGCACAGTGGCTGTCACAGGTAAGTGCACAATACATATATATATATATATATATATATATATATATATATATATATATACACTGAATATATATATACACTGAATATATATATATACTGAATATATATATACTGAATATATATATACTAAATATATATATAATACTGAATATATATATATACTGAATATGTATAGTGAATATGTATATATACTGAATATATATATAATACTGGACATATATATACTGAATATATATATATACTGAATACATATAAATACTGAATATATATACTGAATATATATATATATATATATATATATATATATATATATATACTGAATTGAAATTAAACGTTCTCATTGGGCCTCACATACTAACAAAAAATGTCCTATTGACTAATCACATGTCTGCAAGTATACCTCACTGACAAAATATGTTGGTGAATGTCAGTAAGCATAGTGCTTTTTACTCAGCTATTTATTGCAAGAACCATACAATTGTCAACTCAACGATGACTCTTTCATGAATATACACATAAGAACACCAGGGCACCGACAGTCAATTATTTATGTGGTCCCAACTATCAATACGGTTTGCTAATGCTAAATTGATTATGTAATAACCTGCAATGATAAATAGGAAAAACATCATATTGACCCTCTAAGTATCTGATTCTATCATATCCTTACATTTTGCTTGTACTTTACAGGATATTTATGAAACTTATGGGAATCTGTTCACAAAATACCACACCAAATTTTCCATGAAGCCACTAGTTATTTATTTAGCAATGAAAATTACTGTTTATGCACTACTACAAAATGCTGGCTATGGGATTTTCTCTGCAAGCAAACAGATAACCTTGCACCTATTCTTTCAATCATCTAGCTTTAGATCAGGCTAAAAAGCCAGGGTCTAAGCAGCCATTTTAAAGGAATAATGACCTACTTTTTATTTGAGTATCTTGAGATCTAACCTTCTCCACTTTACAACATGCCACTGGATGAAATATTCACAGAAAGTCTCCCTCTTGTTTTCTTTTCCTATTTTGCCAGATAAAAAAGAAAACAGAGGGCATAACCATCAAGATGTGTTGGGTGGAGATGCATTGGAGATGCATTGGAAAAAGCAGAGAGAGAAAAGGAAAGGTTTCCAAGATAAATGAACTTCCCTATGTCAACTATTTGGCTGTAAACATTTTAGGCAGCTGGTTGTGTAAGAATAATGTGCATTAAGCAAGGGGTGTATGTGAGAAAAATATGCTCCTTATCTGGTAATTTACAAATACAGAATGTCAACAGCATTCCCTTATCTCTAAATTTTGTTCTTCACGCATACATTCCTCCATTTGTCACATGTGCCTACATATTAACCTTAAGCAAAGGTTATATGTACATACCCACAAAATTAATAAAATCAATGAAACAAGGTAAGATTTTATGCATACTCCTCATAGAATACTACCAATTAAAATAAAATCCTTATCTATAATTTGTCAATAAATCTACAAAGATTTCTTAATGTTAGAATGTTGTATTATAAGGTATGATAAATAATGCTGATATTAGTGTTACTTAGTAGACAGCCCAAAGCATTTTATGCATCTAAGGGATCAATATTTTGCAAACATGTCTCCCTCTGTCTGTAGTTAGATATACATCTGCTATTCCCTCATATTAATAAGCATTAGGGTAAAAAGGTTTCAATGGATCAAAGAGAAAACTTTCAGTTTCTTATCCCTTTTCACCTCATAATACTTTGATTTTTTTCTGTGTTATACTACAGACAAATCAAGACATAATTTCTAAATAGGTGACATTAAGTACAGTGTGTTTTTGTATACGGCTGATCTTAAAAAATAAAACAACATTCATTTGTCTCTAAGTTTATCATTCTAAAAAATGTTAACATTCCTATAAAAAATCATCAGTCTGGGAAAGGTATGTATTAAGCAGAACTATCTAAGAAAGATCATCCAAACGAATGATTACTAGGACATGCTAAGATCTCTAACAACTGTATTTCAGATATATAAATTATTCCACTGGAAATAAACGTAATGAAGAATGAAGGATCGAATACAAAACATGATTAAAGAAGCCAAGAAAAAATATAGACTCACCAAGAAAGTTTTTTTTAACAAGGGTTTAATATTTTAAAAATTATGTTAAATGCATATTTAGGATCCAATATTTTATCCAAGAAATTGGAGTGACGATTTAACTTGCTTGAAATAAGATATGAATAAAAATACATGGATAGACATCATTCTTAGTAAACTATCGCAAGGACGAAAAACCAAACACTGCATGTTCTCACTCATAGGTGGGAATTGAACAATGAGAACTCATGGACACAGGAAGGGGAACATCACACTCCGGGGACTGTTGTGGGGTGGAGGGATGGGGAGGGACAGCATTAGGAGATATACCTAATGCTAAATGACGAGTTAATGGGTGCAGCAAAACAACATGGCACATGGATACATATGTAACAAACCTGCACATTGTGCACATGTACCCTAAAACCTAAAGTATAATAATAAAAAAAGAGAAAAAAAAAAGAATAAGTTTAACCAGGGAGGTGAAACATCTGTACACTGAAAATGATAAAACATTGATTAAAGAAATTGAAGAGGAAACAAGCAAGTGAAAAGATATCCTATGTTCAATAATGGGAACAATTAATATTATTACAATGTCCATAATACCAAAGCTGTCTACAGATTCAGTGCAATTCCTATCAAAATTCCATTGGCAATTTTCAAAGAGAAAAAAATATTAAAATTCATATAGAACTGCAAAAGACCCCAAATATACAAAGCAATCTTGAGGTAAAAAGAACAGAGCTAGAGCAAGAACACTACCTGACTTCAAAATATACAACAAAGTTACAGTAATTAAAACAGCATGGTACTGGCATAAAAACAGACACACAGGAACAGAATAGAGAACCCAGAAATAAACCTACACATTTATGGTCAATTGATTTTGACAAAGATACCAAGAACACATAATGGAGAAAGGGCAGTCTCTTCAACAAATGGTGCTAGAAAAACTGAATATCTACATGCAGAAGAATAAAACTCAACCCTCATCTCACACAATTACAAAAATCAACTCAAAATGGACTAAAGATTTAAACATAGACCTGAAACTGTAACACTACTAGAAGAAACATAGGGAGAAATATCCTTGACGTTGGTGTGGGCAATGATTTCCTGGATATGATCCCCAAAACAAAGGTAACAAAAGCAAAAAATAGACAAACGAGATGACATCAAACTAAACACTTCTGCACAGAAGAGGAAATAGTCAAAGAGCGAAGCAACATCCTACAAATGGGGACAAAATATTTGCAAACAACACATCTGATAAGGAGGTGATAGCCACGCTATATAAGGAACTCAAACAACTCAAAAGCAGGAAAACAAATAACCTGATTAAAAAATGGGCAAAGGATCTGAATAGATATTTCTCAAAAGAAGACATACAATGGCCAACAAGTGTATGAAAAATGCTCAACACAACTAATCGTCAGGGAAGTGCAAATTAAAAGCACAACGAGATATCAACTTAACATCTGCTAGAATGGCTGCTATCCAGAGACAAAAGATAACGAGTGTTGGTGAGGAAGTGGAGAAAGGAAACTCTTGCACACTGTTGGCAGGAATGTAAATTAGTACAGACATGATGGAAAACAGGATGGACAGTCCTCAAAAACTTAAAATAGAGTTGTCATATGATCCAGCAATCCTACTACTGGGTATATATCCAAAGGAAATGAAATCTGTGTGTCAAAGAGATATCACACACTGCCATGTTTACTGCAGCATTATTCACAAAAGCCAAGATATGGAATCAACCTAAGTGTCCCTCAAAAGATAAATGGATAAACAAAATGTGTGTGTGTGTGTGTGTGTGTATGTGTGTGTATACATACAATGACATTCTATTCAGCCTTTAAAAGGAAAGAAATCATGCCATTTGCAACATTATGGATAACCTGGAGGACATTATGCCAAGTGAAATAAGCCAGGCACAGAAAGACAAACACTACGTGATCCCACTTATATATGTGGAATTCATAAAAGCAGAGGATAGAATGGTGGTTCCCAGGGGTGGGGTGGGGCAGGGGTATGAGGACATATCGGTCAAAGAGTACAAAGTTTCAGCTACACAGGATGAATAAGCCCTGGAGAGTTAATGTAAGAAAGGTGACTACAGTTAACAGTAATGGATTGTATACTTGAAAATCAGTAAGAGCATAGATCTTAAATGCTTTCGCCACACAAAAAATCGCATGATAACTAAGTGAAGAATGAATATGTTAATTAGCTAATTGTGTTAATCGTTTCTCAATGTGTGTACATATACTTATTTATATATAGCAAAATACCATGTATTTTTTTTTGGATACTGTATTTGTATACTGTATTTTTTTGTATACTGTATTTGTATACCGTATTTTTTGTATACTGTAAATATATACAATTTTTATTTATCAATTATACCTCAACAAAGCTGGAAGAAACAAATGAAAAAAAAATACATGGATAGACTCTTTTTTCTCCACATTAAGTGGAAATTTTTTCTTTTCTAATTTTTTTGATAATTTAAGGAGTGAAAAGGGAAATTAAATAGGATGGGTGTGTTTGTTAAAACCCTGTCACATTCTTTTTTTTTTAATTATTATTATACTTTAGGTTTTACGGTACATGTGCACAATGTGCAGGTTTGTTACATATGTATCCATGTGCCATGTTGGTGTGCTGCACTCATTAACTCGTCATTTTGCATTAGGTATATCTCCTAATGCTGTCCCTCCCCCCTACCCCCACCCCACAACAGTTCCCGGTGTGTGATGTTCCCCTTCCTGTGTCCATGTGTTCTCATTGTTCAATTCCCACCTATGAGTGAGAACATACGGTGTTTGGTTTTTTGTCCTTGAGATGGTTTACTGAGAATGATGGTTTGCAGTTTCATCCATGTCCCTACAAAGGACATGAACTCATCATTTTTTATGGCTGCATAGTATTCCATGGTGTATATGTGCCACATTTTCTTAATCCAGTCTATCATTGTTGGACATTTGGGTTGGTTCCAATTCTTTGCTATTGTGAATAGTGCCGCAATAAACATACGTTTGCATGTGTCTTTATAGCAGCATGATTTATAGTCCTTTGGGTATATACCCAGTAATGGGATGGCTGGGTCAAATGGTATTTCTAGTTCTAGATCCCTGAGGAATCGCCACACTGACTTCCACAGTGGTTGAACTAGTTTACAGTCCCACCAACAGTGTAAAACTGTTCCTATTTCTCCACATCCTCTCCAGCACTTGTTGTTTCCTGACTTTTTAATGATGGCCATTCTAACTGGTGTGAGATGGTATCTCATTGTGGTTTTGATTTGCATTTCTCTGATGGCCAGTGATGATGAGCATTTTTTCATGTGTCTTTTGGCTGCATAAATGTCTTCTTGTGAGAAGTGTCTGTTCATGTCCTTTGCCCACTTTTTGATGGGGTTGTTTGTTTTTTTCTTGTAAATTTGTTTGAGTTCATTGTAGATTCTGGATATTAGCCCTTTGTCAGATGAGTAGGTTGCAAAAATTTTCTCCCATTCTGTAGGTTGCCTGTTCACTTTGATGGTAGTTTCTTTTGCTGTGCAGAAGCTCTTTAGTTTAATTAGATCCCATTTGTCAATTTTGGCTTTTGTTGCCATTGCTTTTGGTGTTTTAAACATGAAGTCCTTGCCCACGCCTATGTCCTGAATGGTATTGCCTAGGTTTTCTTCTATGGTTTTTATGGTTTTAGGTCTAAGATGTAAGTCTTTAATCCATCTTGAATTAATTTTTGTATAAGGTGTAAGGAAGGGATCCAGTTTCAGCTTTCTACATATGGCTAACCAGTTTTCCCAGTACCATTTCTTAAATAGGGAATCCTTATCCCATTGCTTGTTTTTGTCAGGTTTGTCAAAGATCAGATAGTTGTAGATATGCGGCATCATTTCTGAGGGCTCTGTTCTGTTCCATTGATCTATGTCTGTTTTGGTACCAGTACCATGCTGTTTTGGTTACTGTAGCCTTGTAGTATAGTTTGAAGTCAGGTAGCGTGATGCCTCCAGCTTTGTTCTTTTGGCTTAGGATTGACTTGGCGATGCGGGCTCTTTTTTGGTTCCATATGAACTTTAAAGTAGTTTTTTCCAATTCTGTGAAGAAAGTCATTGGTAGCTTGATGGGAATGGCATTGAATCTATAAATTACCTTGGGCAATATGGCCATTTTCACAATATTGATTCTTCCAACCCATGAGCATGGAATGTTCTTCCATTTGTTTTTATCCTCTTTTATTTCATTGAGCAGTGGTTTGTAGTTCTCCTTGAAGAGATCCTTCATGTCCCTTGTAAGTTGGATTCCTAGGTATTTTATTCTCTTTGAAGCAATTGTGAATGGGACTTCACTCATGATTTGGCTCTCTGTTTGTCTGTTATTGGTGTATAAGAATGCTTGTGATTTTTGTACACTGATTTTGTATCCTGAGACTTTAAAACTAGCACAAGACAGGGATGCCCTCTCTCACCACTCCTATTCAACCTACTGTTGGAAGTTCTGGCCAGGGCAATCAGGCAGGAGAAGGAAATAAAGGGTATTCAATTAGGAAAAGAGGAAATCAAATTGTCCCTGTTTGCAGATGACATGATTGTACATCTAGAAAACCCCATTGTCTCAGCCCAAAATCTCCTTAAGCTGATAAGCTACTTCAGCAAAGTCTCAGGAAATTTTTTTTTTAAAAAACATAGAACTCTAGCATTAAGAAATTAAATCTATATGAAGAGAGTTATATATGATCATGTGATATGCACATTCATCTTTAACAAAATAATGCATTGAAGCTTCCATGTCTAATCCCTTTAAAGGAATAGTTGTGAAAAGAGGTTAAAGTGGAAATTTAATGATAATATTTCCTATATATTTATACATTCTACAAGTTAGACTTCACTTTTATACTCATTAATTAATTTACCATGCATACTAACCCTGGAGGGAAGCTTTTATGATACCAATTTTACAGATGAATAAACAAGTTGAGGGAAAAAGTAACTCGTATATTACAGAGGTCAAAATGGTGAAGAGTCTTTCTCTTGACTCATCGTTCAGCATTCTCTATTTCCCAGATTCTAAAAAGTTTAATAAAAATGAGAATTTTACAGTTATGTTAAAAGTTTTGAGAAATTCACATATGTGTGAAATTTGCATGTAAATTGAGAAATTTACCACCACTTTGACATGACAATCTGAGCTTCACCATTATGTGATAATTTGAGCTATCGGTTTTCTGGTTCATTTGCTTTAGTGATTGGAAGAAATGTTTTAATCTTAATTTATATTTTTGTCTTAATTTTATTGTTGAAAATACCGTACTGGACACAATCTCATATAAATCTTTTTGTCGTGTTCCAACTGGGTCTATTTAAACTTTCTGACTCATTTTCTGTAATGCCTAGTTAGGAAATTTTGAAAATAATTTTTTATTTTAAATAAAAACTATGTCATCTATTAGACGTGCAACTCACTAGGGTGTCAGTTTGGACAGGTGATTTTTTTGAGAAAGAGTTTCGCTCTTGTGGCCTAGTCTGGAGTGCAAGGGCATGATCTATGCTCAGTGCAACCTCCACCTCCCAGATTCAAGTGATTCTCCTGCCTCAGCCTCCCAAGTAGTTGGGATTACTGGCGTGCGCCACCACACCTGGCTAATTTTTGTATTTTTAGTAGAGCCGGGGTTTCACCATGTTTGTCAGGCTTGTCTCCAATCCCTGACCTTAGGTGATTCACCTGCCTTGGCCTCCCAGACTGCTGGGATTACAGGCGTGAGCCACTGCTGATTTTTCACATACTTCCTTATTATTTTATAATTTGTAGACCAAATTTTTATTGAAAACTTCAAACTTTGAGAAATTGAAAATGCCTGAGCTAAGAAGGCACTCTTTTCTAGCTATTGCCAAATGGATGAAATCATAAAATCCAGGAAGCAGGTAAGCCATGGAGTATTCACTTGTGGGTTTTTCCACTGGACAAAAGTCTTTTTGAGATGGTTGGTGCTAAAACTACTCCGTTTACCTTGTATGTAGATTTCAAAATACACACAACCATTTAAAGTATATTTGGTACTCTGTTTACTTTGAATGAACCAATAAGTAGCAATGAAAATCAAACATGACTTGGAAGCCCAGAGCCAAAATAGCTTGGCCCTCTGTATTACAATGAAAGATTTAAAAATCCCGCCTTTCTCTTCGTTTCTTCCTCTTTTTTGTTTTCTTTTCTTTCTCTTTCTCTCTTTCTTTCTCTCTTTCTCATTCTTTTTCTTTTTGTTTTAATGGACTTCTCAAGAAGTACTTATCAATGAATGCTTGTGTTCTCAGTCTACCTTTCAGCAGTTATAATTAGACCTTTATACCTTCATGAAAAATCTTTGTATTGGAATCTGAATAACATATATCATTACCTTTACAAATTATGTTGGCTGTAACTCAGAAATAAAATGCATCTTGATTAAAGAAGCCCACGTGATTTAACAAAAGTGCCACATTCATGAAGGCAATTCGTTAACAGATATTAGGATTCGTGCCTGTATTTGTATTTCCTGAACAATTACTTACATGAAGAAAACATACATACAAGAATTGTCCAAGTCTCAAAACTGCCCCTAAATCATAAAAATTTCCCCCCCTCCCTCTTTCCCTCCCTTTCTTCCTGCCTGCTCTACCCCCTCCCTCCTTCCATTCCTTCCTGTGGCAGAGTGGGCTACCAGGTGATCCCACACTAAGACAACTTGCAGGGCTTTTCAAATAAATATTGCTTTATTTATTGTCACAAACCAGCTGTAAGACATTACACTAAGACTACCTCACAGTGATATACTCATGGTTGTACATATGTATAGCTTAGGAAGCAGTAAAACCATGAAGGAAGCTATGCTGGTAACCATGAGGAACACAGAAATCAACAAGAGGATATTCTAAATAGAATATTTAGATCTAGATCTAATCTAGGTGGTCAAGGATGCTAACAATCATAAACTTTATAACCACCTATATACCCATTAAGAAAGCCTAATTTATGCTGGGCACAGTGGCTCATGCCTGTAATCCCAGCACGTTGGGAGGCCGAGGCAGACAGATCACCTGAGGTCGGGAGTTCAAGACCAGCCTGACCAATATGGAGAAACCCTGTCTCTACTAAAAATTAAAATTAGCTGGGCATGGTGGTGCATGCCTGTAATCCCAGCTACTTGGGTGGCTGAGGCAAGAGAATCGCCTGAACCCAAGAGGCGGAGGTTGCAATGAGTTGAGATCGTGCCATTGCACTCCAGCTTTGGCAACAAGAGTGAAACTCCATCTCAAAAAAAAAAAAAAAAAAAAAAAAAGAAAGCCTAACATATATAATTTTGGTCTAACTAATTTGAACAAACACATACAGACAAGGCTCATTAAAAATAAATGAAATTAAGTAAATATTTAGCAAGGAAATACAGGCCTTTGGATATTATTTGGTAATAAAAATTTCCTGGTTGGGTAGTAGTTGGAGCCAATGTGAAGTGTGTGCTAAGGCTGAGTCTGTGAGGTACTTGGCTGCATGACCTAGCAGTCAGGCAGAAAATATTCTCTCAGAGAAGTGAGGTTATAGCTGTAGACACAAAACCACTGTTGCCATTGAAGCTCTGTATCAACTTGGGATAGAAAGAAAATACATATGTAGATATATATTTCATTAAGAAGACTTACTATCTTTTGATTTGGTTTACTTATTTGTGAATTTCTTATTTAATATTTGGAGAAAATATGACTGTGGGTCAAATTCACAGTGTGTTCCTGAATAGCAGAACAATGTGAGTGAGGACTGGAGGAAAGGGAATTGTTATTCCAATTAAGCAAAGGGCTCACCATTTTTTTCCACCCATGAGACTTGGTTATTTAACTTTGTGGAAAATACAGAATGTAAACATCAATTTATGAAACTAGATTTATTTCTCTTTACAAACAATGATTTATGCTCTATAGAAATCGTTGTCCTTCCATGTACAAAATAATGTCATTGTTTACGATACTGAGCATGTTAGCTTTTTACATCATGACACAGTTTATGCTGTTGAGAAAGAATCTTTTTTTTTTCTTTCTTTCCAACCTGCCCTGTGCCCTCCAACCTCTTCATTTGGGCTTTTTCAACTTAGGGGCATTGTTTTCTGTTTTTTGAGTTAGTAAGGATGACTGGGACAGTCACCTCCTCTTTTTTAATTTTTAGAAAATATTTAAGTATTTTGGATTGGATAACAACGAACAGAATATTGCCCATTATGTTTTCATCAGTGCTAACAGAAAAGTTTCCAACATTATTTTCCCATAGAAAGTGTTCCAAATAGTTCTTAGAGCTTTAGCATAGTCCTCAAGTGCCTACTTATGCCAAAATATATTTGAAGTATCTTACCATTTAAATGTCATCTAGAACAGTTTTTCTCAAATGTGAATAATATATGGAAAGTCTTAAAGAAAAGCAAAGTCTTTCTAACTCACCGGATTGAGCTAAAATATTTCTTAGTCACCTTTTACTTAACCATCTATAAATATAAAACTAGGATTAATTTTAACATAGTATATAGTGCTTACAAAATCAAAAAAAAGAATAAAAACAAATCAACAATGACAACTAAATCTAAACTAACTCTAAAGTGACAAATGATGCTGTTTACATGAAACCATACTGCCCTTCTGACATAAATATGGTGCTATATAGCTCTATATATGTTTATGTACTAAACGACCCAATTTCCCCATATGTCATTTTTCTGAATATCTCAAATTATTATTGATAAAGCACATTTTGAAATTCTTTTCCTTCATTTGAAATGGATAGAACACGTTAAGTCCACGTCAATTAAGAAGCAATGTATGGTACCAGAACAATCATAAATGCAAACAAAAATGTAGGCATCATAATTAACTGGCCATATTTCATGGTAATATATTTAGATTTTTGTTGACATAAATACAAACATAAAATAAAAATTATCATAGTGAATTTTTAAGCTCAAAATGTCTAGATCAGTTTTGAAAATGCTGATTTAAAACACCGTTGTGTGTGAAAATGCATTCCAAATCTAAAAATAGGTGATCGAAATTGATTTGCCCCGGGCTGGGTGCGGTGGCTCACGCTTGTAATCCCAGCACTTTGGGAGGCCGAGGCGGGCGGATCACAAGGTCAGGAGATCGAGACCACGGTGAAACCCCGTCTCTACTAAAAATACAAAAAATTAGCCGGGCGTGGTGGCGGGCGCCTGTAGTCCCAGCTACTCGGAGAGGCTGAGGCAGGAGAATGGCGTGAACCTGGGAGGCGGAGCTTGCAGTGAGCCGAGATAGCGCCACTGCACTCCAGCCTGGGCGACAGAGCGAGACTCCGTCTCAAAAAAAAAAAAAAAAAAAAAAAAAAAAAGAAATTGATTTGCCCCACATTGGTATCTCAGGGATGGAACTGGGCATAGTCCCAGTGATGGACTCTGTCTCTTGATAAGTTGATACCTGTCAAACTTAAATGTCCTCTATACCCAACCTTTCCCAGTTGATACCACCACATGTTAGGGTACGGCTTCCAGATGCAAGCTGTATCATTGCCTGATTTCCTGTGGAGCTGGCTCATAAATTACATGTTCATAGGACATGTATTCCTGTTCTGGAATCAAATAATTATAAAGACATAGAAGACTGATTTTAAAGTACAATCTTAGTCCTCTGAGTTTAGGTCAAAAAAAGTCCAAAACATCCAGTCTAAGTCGCTGTCTATTCTCACCAAAAAAAGACACACTGTAAAGGTCATTCAGGGAAAAGATAAAAGATAAAGGAAAATAAAAAATTTAAAATAAAGTTGTAAGGCAAAATAAGACAAAATAAAATAAAACCTTCAAACAGGTAGCTGATGCAAGCAACAGGTGGCACTCAATTGTTCAGATATCTAGGCTTGTCAATTGACTGCTCACACAAAAATCAGCATGAAGGATGTAACTTAGGGCTGATATTGCCTCATCAAGTAGTACCAGGCCAGCAATATCTAATTTTTGCACCACATGAGACAGTCAGAATAATATGTCAGCTGACTATTTACAGAAGCTTAATATGAATCTAAATAGAGGTATACAACCTAAGGAGTTCCACTCCCTCCCTCCAGTGACAGCTCTGTATTAACCCACAAAGGGCTGCCCGTGTACAAAGATGATTTTTGTTCCAGTTCCACCTTGTCTATGCCACAACAGAAATGGCATACATATCAAAGTGCCATTAGGAAGTTTGACTGACTGCTTTTTGGTGTGGAAAACTGTTTAATATAGAGAAACTAACCATCTGCTCAAAATGCTCAGATTTTTTTAGCCAATGTAATTTAGCTCAGCTTGTCCAGCAGTCACCAGAATATTCAAAACAAACCTGAATAAATTTCACAACTTCTGCCAAAACATGGTTATAAATTTTTCCATTAGTTACATGTGCAAAAAGGATCACGCATACACGCATGCGTGCACACACTTACATGTATATGTATATATACATGAACGACAGTCTGACAGTGACCATACAGAATTTCATAGATGACATCTGAATCAAGTGGTCAGCTTATTGGGCCCAAATATCTCACAGTCTATCCCATCTCAGATTAACTCAATGAAAACCTATAGTCGATACAGGCATTTGGGGTTAAGTTTTAGCCTGATCTGTTTGCTTTCTCTCTTTCATTTCCACATGACGCAATCACCTGAGGATTTGTTCCCTTCTGTGATTTGCTGATCAAACTCTGGCTTTTGTCTGGTTCAAACAAAACCTTGATATGCTGTCTCTATCCTCCATCGCCTCCTCCATTTCTCTGTGCCTCCCTCAAAGGCTGCCAGAAAGTCATGGAGCCAGGCCTCAGGCACTATTCCTCCTCCGGAAGGATATCAAGAGCTACAGAGGGCTCCCATGTGTGGTTAAAATCCAGAATCTACAATGAACTCAAACAAATTTACAAGAAAAAAACAAACAACCCCATCGAAAAGTGGGCAAAGGACATGAACAGGCACTTCTCAAAAGAAGACATTTATGCAGCCAAAAAACACATGAAGAAATGCTCATCATCACTGGCCATCAGAGAAATGCAAATCAAAACCACAGTGAGATACCATCTCACACCAGTTAGAATGGCCATCATTAAAAAATCAGGAAACAACAGGTGCTGGAGAGGATGTGGAGAAATAGGAACACTTTTACACTGTTGGTGGGACTGTAAACTAGTTCAACCATTGTGGAAGTCAGTGTGGCGATTCCTCAGGGATCTAGAACTAGAAATACCATTTGACCCAGCCATCCCATTACTGGGTATATACCCAAAGGACTATAAATCATGCTGCTATAAAGACACATGCACACGTATGTTTATTGCGGCACTATTCACAATAGCAAAGAATTGGAACCAACCCAAATGTCCATCAACGATAGACTGGATTAAGAAAATGTGGCACATATACACCATGGAATACTATGCAGCCATAAAAAATGATGAGTTCATGTCCTTTGTAGGGACATGGATGAAACTGGAAACCATCATTCTCAGTAAACTATCGCAAGGACAAAAAACCAAACACCGCATGTTCTCACTCATAGGTGGGAATTGAACAATGAGAACTCATGGACACAGGAAGGGGAACATCACACTCCAGGGACTGTTGTGGGGTTGGGGGAGGGGGGAGGGACAGCATTAGGAGATATACCTAATGCTAAATGATGAGTTAATGGGTGCAGGAAATCAACATGGCACATGGATACATATGTAACAAACCTGCACATTGTGCACATGTACCCTAAAACCTGAAGTATAATAATAAATAAATAAATAAATAAATAAATAAATAAATAAAAACAGAACACAGAGTCACTTCAATACCATAAAAATATTTCTGTGGTCTTTTAGATTGGCTTAAACTTAACTGAAGTCAAGTCTTTGACTCATGGGCTCAAAAATCAGTTTTAATCTTGTTTTAAGGTGGTAAATTATCCTGATTAAAAATCAATGACTGATCTGACACATTGTTAATTGTAGAAGATTAATTATACCAGGAATAAGAAAAGGAGAATGAAACCAATCCAAGTTCACATATGATAGATGATGTATTCTTCACATTAAAAGTACTTCACAGGATGGATTATCTTCGACCACCTGTCAGACCATACATGAAAGCCTCCTGCATCTAAGGGCAATGAGAAAAACGGCAGGCAACATCATATAAAAAATGCCAGCAGGAAGTACATTTGTTGTGGCAGCAAGTGTTACGTCCTTATTATCAGGAGATATTACCTACATGTCATCACTACAAAGCCCTTTCCATTTGCCATAATTTGTTATAGAATAAAGGAGTTTGTGATAACAACAACCAGGTGAGGCACAGCATGGAAGATGTGCAACCCTGTCATTCTAAAATGAAAATAATTTATTGCCTTAGTGTAGTCAATTCAAATAATGGTTGAAACCCACTCTCCGACTGCATTATTATCAGGCCACAGCCTTTTGCACAGAAATATGTCTGCCAAATTGTTCTCTATCACTAAAATGTGTGTTTATGATTTATGAGAGCTGAATGAAATACTCAAAAAGAATAACCTTCTCAACAATATTGATGCTAAGTTGAAACTGAAATTATTTAATGCTAATATATGTGAGGGTGGCAGTGGAAAGATACTATTTCTTTGAAATCTAAAGAGACAAGCTAATAAAAAGCTTTCATCCAGCTTTAATTGAGACTGCTTGTACGCTGATGGAATCTGCTAGTTAAATCACAGCTTTAATGAAGATTTAGTTCCCAAAGTCTGTCTTCTTGCAACGTAAGATTTTCTAAAAATTCCAAAGTGCCCTGTCATGTGGCATATGCTGTGGTAAATACTTTTTATTACACTCAACAGAAAAGTAAATAGACTATTTAAATAAACTCCAGGCAATCGGAATCATACACCTGCCTCTTTGCCTACTTTTCTGTTAAAAGAAATTGCCAAGTTTATAAATGAGAGCAGAGCATGCGGCACTCTCTATAAACACAGTGTGCCTCTGGGATTCAGGTGAGAGCTAGCTTTTGAAACATTTCCAATTATAACACTCCTTTACAGGTATAAATTGGACTTGTCTCCATACCTCTGGAAAATACAGGCAAATAGTCTACTTTGTAGACCTAAGCTTCATTAAATATCTTTTATTTACCCTTTCTTGTTTTCACATTCTTAAGTTTTTGTCGTTGGAAAATCACAAGTAAATGAAACAGAAGAGAAGAGCTCCTTTTTGATAATAAAAATGAAAAATAATATCAAAATTTGACACGGCACCTCAGAAATGGATTTCATTTCCAAGAACGCTTCAGCTTTGCCCTAATACGCTGTTGTATCTGGCCACCCCCTGAGTTTTCATTGACAACTCCCTGCATTTGAAGTGAAATCTCTACCCCCTGCTTGGCAAGTACTGTACAGACTGTGCAGTCAAATGTCTTACTGAGTTGAGAGGTACAAAGTGCAACCTGGAATACCTCCGTGATAATACTTGAGCAGATGAACACGCTCTCTGGAATTACATGGGGCAATTTGTGTGACATATAGTTTCCTGTCTCAAGTGCCAGATTATTTTTTGTGATTGACTGATTTAATTCAGTCCCAATCGATATGGAGAATTATATACATTGTTAAAATAGTGCTTCAAATTCTTGTCCTTTTAAATAAGAATAAGTAGCCAGTATGTTGCATGTATTATCCACAAGCCAAGTAAATAAAATTAATTTGAAACATAGGATATGATTATTGAACCAAAATAATGAAAATAATCCTTGAAAAAGTGCTATGTTTCAAACATTATCTAACTTCTAAACATGGATATGACACTGTTTGCAGATATGCAAAACAAATTTAGCTAGCTGGTTATACCTATGTATGTCAATGTATGTTCCTCAAGAGTTGTATGTGAATTAATATTTTTTGAAATATATCTTTACCCCTTAAATACCCGTAATAATATTCCACATTCTTACCTTTTAAATGTTAGTAATAATATGCTACATTAGCACCTTAACCTTGAATTTAAAACATTCAGTTTCCAAGCAATTTCATACACAGATGACCTCATTTACGCATTGCCATGCCTATGAGGTTCAGAAATGATCATTTCTATTCTTTTAAAGAAACTCTTTGCTAAACCATTTCCTGAAATCCAAAATCACTTAGCAAATTAAAGATTCTTCAATTTGTATTTTTTACATATAAATATATTGAAAATATAGAATTATTGTAATAAATACAACCAAAGTACACTTGAATAATTGCATTAACGTGTACATTTTCAAACAATTCCTTTGTCAATAGCCCCTTTATAAAAACCTTCTCAAATTATCTAAATTTGAGTGTTCCATCTGTTTCTTGCTGGGAACCTGACAGGTCCAAAAACTATTCCTTAAGGTAGATTGAGGTGAGAAAAGAGAAGTGAGCGGACTTGCAGGGACATGCTTTTGGCAGCTTCTTGACTTGGTGTATATTATTACCTCCTGAGAAGGTGCAAAGGTGGTCAGAAAAATAGTGAGCAAGGCAACCAATACAGTTGTTCTTAAAACACATTATCTTGGCTATATTCATTTATTCAGTCCACAAATATTCACTGAGCTCTTTCTGTGTAACAGGCTTACAGGACAAATGCACTGAGGAGTTTTTCTTTCTTTTCCCTCATGCAACAGAAAAATGTACAATAGATTCTATCAACACACAGGCAGAAGCTGAAGCAAAATATTAGAGACCCACTCAATCCCCCAGCAATGAGTAAGAATGGAGGAAACCAACCATTCAAAAACAGAGAAGGCTGTGTATTTTCCCCCATGTTAGTGGGATGGGAAAAAGAGAATTGAATTTTACAGTTTGCTGCAAAATTAGATGGTGTGACCTAATCAAACAAGTAGATAAGACTATCCCTTGAAGGATAACTAACTTTAGGTGTCAGTATAAAAAGCATGAACAATTTTTCATGGGTAATTTCTAGTATTTAGGGGACTTATTTGCTGCTTATATTTATTCTTAAATAATAATTTGATCATCACTTTTTCTTTATACATAATACATTTATGTGCAGCAAATTTCAGAACTGAAAAATGATCTGATCAGATGAAGTCTCAACACTTCAAGATTTTTGCCATTTTAATAAAAAACTATTGACAATTAAAATAGGAAATAACATAGTATGTGAGAAATTTATGAAACCATTATTTGGATGATTAAAATTAGTATTCATTATGTTTATAATGCAGCAGGAAGAAATGGAAGTAGGCCCCACTTCTACAGACATGCTTTTATTCTAATATGTTGAACAGTGCAACATGATAATTAATCATAATTATTTGAATGATGTCAACTTTTTTCTATAGACTTGAAAACTAAAAATCTGGCCATGATCAAGAACAAATATGTGTATGTGAACGGAAATGTTTTAAAGAAAGGGTGATTGTGTTTTTCTGTCATACCTAGAATAACGGATGTGAAAAATGGGTCATACTTTACATCACTTCTCTATGTAACAAAATTATTTTTAGTGATAATCATGAATAAAGAAATAACAAAAAAAAACAGTTAAAATGTCTTACTAAAATTTTTTATATAATCAAATCAGTACAAAAAGTAATAATTGACACTATTACTATTAATTTTGTACAGGGAATATAAATATTAATAATAATAAAATAATAATAAAAACTAAAAATAGCATTAGTTTCTTTTTTCTAGCCATAATTTCCACAAATTTGTCAATAACTTCATATATTCACATCCTACTAAAAGATGATTAGAATTCTCCATCTATATTCACTCTTAAATTTTTATTAATTTTAATTTCTAAAGGTTTCTTTCACCTGAAGTAGCACGTATACAAGTGGTTAGAAAAAGTGCTTAACATACATATAACTTTGGCAGAGATTAGTTAAAATCCATTTGACAATAACCAGAAATTACCATACTATCCTTGATTTAGTTTCTTCAAAGCCTATTCCAGGGGCTTCAAAATTTTAAACACATAATCTTCAAGTGGTCACAGAGAAGAGTAGAATAGAAGAAACCCACATTCTTTCCTTCATCTTGACAATTTCTGTGCTAGTATTGCTAGCTTCATATCTACTAATGTAGGAACATATAGCACATTCAAGCTGCGCTTGAAGGAAGCTAGAATGATTTAGAGCCAATATGAACTTACTCTTGAAATGAACAAATGTAGTTGTGTCTTACTGAGTGACTGAGAGTTCTCCATGTTAACTTCCATAGTGATTACAATATTTATTAAAGGAAAAGGCATAAAATTGGCTCATTAGAAGCCTACACTTACATTGTTAAAACTCTGCAGTAACTATAGCAATTGTTTAGAACTCCAAAAAGAAAAAAAAAAAACATATTTTTAACGGAAGCATATTTTGCCACTGACATTGTTTAGAATTGCTAGCATAGAAAATAAAAAGTAGGCTAACTTTTAGCCAGTGTTATTACTGTTTGTAATGGATTTTAATTGTCTGTAGGTTGTGCCCTTCCTTCTTGCATGCATCTGCTGACTCTTCCCAACTCCCTGCCCTTAGTATGCCAGTGGTGTTCATTATTCTTCAATATTGACAATGTTAACTAGCTGATAAAAGATGAAAAAACTTCCTAATTATAGTAATGTGTAAATCTTTTTTTTTTTAACTACTTTAATGATAGATTTTAAAGTCAAGTCAAAGAATCTTATAGATACTGTTTAATTAATTCTCAAACATCCCTATCTGTATAGTTGGGACCTGAGTAATACTGAATCTATATTATAAAGAAGAAACTGTTATAAGAAGGTAAATCAACTTCTCCATGCTGTGCAACAAGCCATTGTTAAATCTGGATTGGATTCTGGGCTTCTAGCTCTGAGGTCTGTGTCTAACTAGAGCTTTCACTCCATCTCATGAAATTCTACTATCTTAAAAATTCTAACTCTGCCACTAAACTGACCCTCCCATGAATAATATATTCATAAAAACAAATTAGTGGAGCCTCTTTGGTATAGGAAAAATTAGAAAATACCAGCAAGAAAAGACAGTTAACATTTTAACATCTCTTAAGTTGCGAATGAGATGGAATTTTTAATTTAAAAAAAATACCGAGAATAATTAATCTATTTTGCTCTAGTGGGTCAAGCAATTAAATTTATTGAGCATTTTCTACATGCTAGGCAGTACACTAGGCATTGGTGAAAGGTTTGAAGAATAAATAGTTTTCTTGCCTACGAAGAGTTTACAGATTTGGGGTTGGGAGTTAGGAGACATAAACACACCAAAAATGTGATAATAAATAACTTTACTAAACAGTATTATAAAGAAACAAGTAATGTGGTAGTTATGTGGTAGATGTAATTGGTAGAACAGCTACTTGTTTAGGGCAATCAGAGGATAATGTTGGAGTTTCATCATGGAAGATGAAGGGAGCAGCCATGAAAACATCTGGGGAATGAACATCACGAGAAGAAGCAAGATCAATGGCGGGGGCCTTGGGAGAAATAAACACCAGAGAGCACGAAGGGTGATGGAAAGATATGATAGTGGAGCCACAGGCAAAAACACGTAGAATCACATGTCAAGTTTGGATTTGATGCCAAGTGAAATAAAACACAATTACAAGATTTTAAGCAGAGAAACAAAATTATGTGATAGATAATTCAGAAAGACCAGTGGTAGCAATATGGACCACGAGCTGTAGGAAGTCAGGAGAGAAGACAGGGACACCAGTTGGGAGGCTGTTTATGTAGTCCAGGCTAGGTACAATGATGGTGTAGCTTACAATTTTAGCTTTGGAAAGGCTGAAACGTGGTCAGCTCAGGGTGGATTTTAGAGATTCAGCCACCAGCACTTACTGATAGCAAGGGTGTGAGGCAAGAGGGTAGGGAAGAATCAAGGATGTATCTTAGGCCTTATCCTGTAAAGTTGGTGTGTGGTTGTCCCATTTGCTAAAATGAGGAGGGCTTCTGGAGGGCATACGATTTGGAGCTTGGATGTCTAAGTTCTTTCTGGAACTGTTAGGTTTGGAAGTCTATTCTTTATACAAGTGAAGACCTTGGTGAGGCAGTGGATATTCGGTCTGATTTTAAGAGATGGGGTCCAGACTCCACATCTAAATTTGAGGAGTATCAGTGTGACACGCAGTGATGTGAACTAAATGATATCACCTACGGAAAGAATGAAGCAAGAGAGAGGACAGCTAGGAGGAAACAAGCTCAGGTAATTGAAAATTATGAAATATTTTAGGTCAAGGCAACCTAGCAAAGGTTACAGAAACTAGAGGGAGACAGACAACAGGACAGACTAATGTCATGTCATGGAAGTTTAAACAAGAGTAATGTCATGGCATGAAAGTTTAAACAAGAAAACATTTCAAGAAATAAGGAAATTTACCCTGTTTTAATTGCTGCTGACAAGTCTAATAAGAAAGGGACAGAGACCTGACCACACACTTGGGTAAACTCTGGACTGTTTTCATTAACTAGTTAAATGATGGGAGCTAGAGCCTAACTAGACTGAATTAAGGAGACAATGGGAAGTGACGAAGAACATTCATATAGTATAGACAATATTTTTAAAAATATGCCTAAGTCAGAGATCAGAAAAATGGGAGTCCAGAGGTAAAGTGTGCATTGTTTTTCTTTTAGATGGATGATATTAAGGTAGTTTTGTGCATTGAAATGAAGAACCCCACAGAGTTAGGAATTGATGCTTAGAGGAGGATTGCTGGATTCAAACACTTGAGAGAAGAGAAAATATAATGTCTAGGGCAAAGGGCAGGGCTGGCTCCAAATGCATCTTCTTTAGCTGTAATGGTGGGAAGGCTGAGGAGTTGAATGGAGATAATGAAGTAAGCTAGAGAACAGAGTTAACATAAAGAGTGCAAAGGTGAATTTATTAAAAAGTACAATCATGGGAATACTTGGCAGTATTGAGGGCTCAGTTGAGATCTGTGATGATAAATTTTGAAGTGAGCCCAATCAACGAGGTTTTGTACTTTTTTTTTTTTCAAGTTATAACTAGTCAGCTGCTTTGCTGCAGGCAAAATTTAAGACAATTGTCTTAAATTGTCAAGTGATGGTTCTAACAAATGGAGAAATTGGAGATAAAGTTAAGCATATTTGGAAGTGAATATGGATACTGATCAAGAAAGGAATCTAGGGCTGAATGAGGAGGAAAATAGGATGCAAAGGGGAGCCATGGTCAGCATGGGAATACTTAATAGAATGCTTCCATGTGTGAGAATCAAGCCACCTTCATTCATATAACCATCTTACAGGTAGAAAATGGATCTGGTTTGAATAGATGTGTGTGTATGTGTGTATAAACATCTCTAAGAGGACTAGCCAAGGTATTTGTGTGTTTGTGTGTATATACATCTCTAAGAGGATGAGACAAGAGATGTGTGTGTGTGTATACATCTCTAAGAGGACTACATAAGAAATTTGTGTGTATCTCTGTGTATATACATCTCTAAGAGGACTAGACAAGAGATGTGTGTGTGTGTATGTCTGTGTGTATATACATCTCTAAAAGGACTAGACAAGTGAGAAGGGGAAGAAAATGAGGGATGGAGGGAGAGAGGGAATTTAAAATAGAACTGTATTTATTTGTGGCAGAGAGCTATCACCAAAACAAAAGAGAAGTAATGAAACATACAGAGCACTTTTAGGTCTGTACACTAAAATAATTTTTTTTAAAAAGTCCTCAAACATTGTACATCATATTCTTATTGAAAAACAAAACAACAACAACAACAACAACAAAAACAAGCATGATATAGACACGACACAAATTATGGAGTGTCCATGGTGAGAATCTACTTCATTCTTCTTTTTTCATATATGCAATTCACCATACTGGATTATGTATAAAACAAAGCAAACTACTTTTTCCACATAAATTGCATTCAAATATTTATATTTTTCCAAGAAAGTTTTAATAACCTAGTGTCAGTGATTACCTCTGACTCAGTGTACAGAAAACAAGTTTTTTATCTTAATTGTTACAATACTGAATCTGCAAATTTTAATACCTCTGAAGAAGAAACTAAATAGAAATCTATCTCAGAAGATACTGATGTGACTTTTATATTGCTCATCTCCCTGTTGATAGTATATTGATTATTGCATTAACATCACATAAACAGCAAAGCATTATAATAAAATAATTTTCTCCTTAAGTAAGACAGTTGATGTAAAAGCTTCATTGTGTGTGTTTTGGTGTGTGCATGCATATTTGTGTAAGTGTGTTTGTGTGTTAACTGTCTTTTTGGTTACGAAGTAGACGAAGACTCAGAATACTTGTAATCTTGTAAAACTAGATACAGCATGTTAAATGTTTATCGTTAGAACATGCCCAGTGGCAGATGGTGGCATGCCATTTTAGAGCCACCTAGAGGCACAAAAATCGTCCCATGTTTTTCATTTTGGCAGACGCACATGCCACTTTGGCAAACTTTAGAAAATAACTAAAAGACTTACACCTTCAAAACAGATTGTATTTATAGAGGGATGTGTGCAGTTCAACAGGGGTGGTGCTGTAGAGGGATTTCAGAATCAATACAATCAAATGTATAGTTCAGTTGGCATAAAACTTGGGATATGAAATTAGCTAAACTGCTTTACTGTGTATCTGCTCTACTTATAGCACTGTAATGAATCCCAAGCAATTATTTTTGGAGCAGTATTTAAATAAATTTCCATGAATTTATGTATTCAAAATAACTTATATTAAATGTAAATGAAAGGTCAAATTTCACAGAGAACTCAATTCTCAGTGACAGCATTGCTTTTCAACCATTCATGTTTTACTTTCATACATTGATACTTAGAGAATTTAATAACCACTCCATTTTAAATCTAAATGTGAATATAATTTTTAAAAGTCAGTACAGTCATCAGATTTCTATATAGCTTTCTAAATTTATACCTCCCCTTTCCACATTTTTGAAAGCAATATCTTCATGTGACTTATCTGTATCTTTTTTCTAGCTCTCCTACTTTTAATTAGAGTAAGAAACTATTTACTTAAGAGCAACACTTTGAAACTTTTGGAATTGGCATGATCTTTAATGTCACCCAAGAGAAGCAGGGAGAGGCTACATTTGGTTAACAAATATTATCTAATGAGTTAAAAAATTCAGATGGCTTATCTAAGGGAAATGCAAACTTTAAAGGATCAGATAGTCAATATTTTAGGTTCTGAGGATAACACAGTATCTATGGCAATTACTCAACTCACCATTATTGTAGTGCAAAAGTGGACACAAATAACACATAAATGAATGGGCATGGCTCTGTGATTTCCTGCTCTCTTTTTGCTTCTTGGATCCATAAATGGCTTTCCTTCCCCCAAGCCTGGCTTGTCCAAGTAGGCACTAGATTTTCCTGACCCCTAATTAAAACTCACTACTTCTCTGACTTCTTCCTTCTACACCTGTTAGGTACCTAATTGGCTAAATGGTGAGCTTAGATGAGGAAGGAGTAAGAGAAAAGCTTAAAAACTGTAACCTGAATTTTAATCACTTTCTATTATAAAAGTAATAAAATATGCTGCAGTAAATCTAGGCATTATGGAAACACGTAAAGGGGAAAATAGATAGGCATAACTATTGCTATCATTTATGGAAAATTTGCAAAATAAGTTTTCAATTTTGATCCCATAGCACTTGATATATATGTATGTATATATATATATATATATATATATATATATATATGTTATTTGTTCATTTGTCATCTTATGGCCTGCCTTCTCATGTTCTTAAATGCCTGTTCACATTATGAACATGATGTTCGTAAGCATTAAGTTCACACTTAAATGCTTATTAAGTGTTTACATATTTCTGTCTTTGTTAAATAATTAAACCCACTGTATATTTTACTAAGGAGCAGTCTCTGTGCTGGACATTGAGGACACAGCAACAGATAAGACAGGTAAGATTCTTTTTCTCATGGATCTTACACTGTAATTGTGGAAAAAAAAGAGAAAACCCATATGATAAGATAAACTTGGCTTATCAATGTGCTGTGCTCATAGTAAAACTGGCTAATATGACAATGACTAAAAGATGTGAAAGGGTGTCTATTTTGCTTTTAATATCTTATAATTTTAAAAATTGCTTATATAACATGTAATAAAGACCTTGTTACATAAATATATGTGAACACTTCTAATAATATCCTCTAAGTAAATTCCTGGTGATGGAATGGCTAGGTCAAAACATATGCTTATTTTTAAAGACAATAGATGTTATCAAATATCAACTGAAAGAGTTTTAACAATTTAAGTTTTCACTAACAGATTACAAGATTGTTCACAAATCATTATCTACCAGGCAGCAGGCTATGTGCCCTCAAACACTATATGAAGTGAATTTGAGCAAGCCATTGAGGTTGGTCTTATTTTCATTTTGTAAATGAAGAACATGAGATCGGGGAGGTGAAACAAAATATTCAAAGCAATATGGCAGTTATGGTAGCCATGGAGGTGTAAGAGTCTGAGTCCACCCCACTTAACATACTGTGCATTAGTATTTCTGAGGAACATCAGACTATTGTGGAGACTTCACTGATCCAAAGGAGGTATTAGGGAAAAATCTGTTTAGCCTAGTGCAGAGACCAGTTTCCAAAAAGGGATGTTCAGGGATACACAAACCTTACAGAAGAAGGACTTGTTCCCTATGTAGATGTGCTAAAAGCCAGCAGTAAATGACTGTTCTGTTTCTATATTGCTCAAAGTTGAGCCTGGACATTCAGAAATAAATGAAAGGAACATCTTCACAATACGGGTAACTGTTATTAAGACAATCAGTTATGGGAAACAAAGTAAACTTCGAGACCTAGAAAAAATAATGAAATTTTTATTTACTTGTGGATGATGCTTAATTGTTAGATTCCTGACCATAATTTACTCATTCCCATCAAGTGTAGGATCTAATTTACCGGAAACTACCACAATAATCTCATTCCTTGCACAGGGTAACTGGTTCAGGCATCTGGGTTAATTTAATCAGACTGCGGTCTCAGCATTTTTTTTTTTTTTTTTTTTTTTTTTTTACCTCTGGAGGAGGGACATTTTGTTTAAATGAATGAACAGACCCTGGGGCAGTTGGCAGTAATTTTGTGCTCACCAGTGGAGCCATACTAAAAATGACACTGAACCACAGCAGTAGCAAGACAGGGAAAAAACATAATAACTACTGAATTCTTAAAATAATCTATTAGCTAGCAGAGCAAAGTAAACCTAAACTTAGGTTTTCTGTTGAATGCAACGTAAGAGATTCTAACTGGTAGACCTATTGTGTACATAGCAATGTCATATACATAGTAGACACTGAAGTCATTTATAATAATCTAATTAGAAATTCTTATAATAAATGGATGACTGATTTGATTGCTAGTGCAGACTTGCCATCTCTGAGGTGAGGTTTTTAATTTTAACTACACCCTTTCCATCTAGGGGTTAATGTATTTCTCCTACTAATTCTACTTATGTAGAAATCAAGAAATGAAAGGAAGATGCTATTTCATAAGAATAGTTTTCTTTGGTAAGACTAAATATTTAAAATATTTGCCACTGCGCTCCAGCCTGGCTGACAGAGCGAGACTCCGTCTCAAAAAAAAAAAAAAAAAAAAATTGTCTGCACTTTCTCTTTGAAACCAAATTTTGCTTGGGTTGTCTTGTAAATTTCTTTTCTAGCCAGCCACACTTAGAAACTATGTATCGGTGTAAAGGGAAGGAAGGCAGGCATTAGTATTAGTGAATGTACTGCCAAACTGACAGCCATTAAGATCGTTTACTCTGCTTCACAGTGGTTATGTCAAATCCATGGGTGAGACTGTGTCTTTTACAACCAAGGTGAGAGCTATGAGATATAGAGTTTGTTATTACGAGTATCCCCCAAATATTAGGTATATTTTGTAATGTTCATGCCGAAATTACACTTTTTCTAGTATTATTAAAATTTGATACATTTTGGTAAGATATGGATCCTACTGGCTACTTATTACACTGCATGACAATTGCTGGGAAAAAAACAGCACTGGAATTGCCATGTAAATGGATAAGAAATCATATGACTGCAAATATAATTATATAGTTAATCTATAATACAATGCATAGAGCTGTGTATTATACCTTCGGATCACTAAGTGAGAAGTGAAACACATAAGTTTTTCTATACGATTTTAATCATAAATACACTTAAGTAGATAATCAAAAGGACTTACATGTTGCTTTTCAATTTTTTTTTAAAAGTAAGGAAAGTAGGAAACTTTCAGTGCTACTTTGTATCACTATCTGTAATATAACATATATGAAATATAGAAAAGTATTAATAAGATAAATAAGCATATATTCAGGAATTTTGCTTTTAGATTTCATTCAAATACAGGAGATATTACAACAAAATGTTCCAATAAATTTGGTCAACTTTTATAAAAGTTCACCACACACTCACGTATACACTTACATATACACATGCAGTTCTGTATTTATACAGAACTAGGAACTGCTACTGCTGAATTTTTGACTCAAAATGCAGTTTTAAGATTTTTTAAATACCGCTTAAGTATTCAAATTGTGTTTATATATTTATGCTTACTGTTCGTTAAGGATAGATTGGTTGGCTTAAAAGCCGAAGCTATGACACAAATTAAATATGGCAACAAGAGTGACCTAAAACCGGTTTTATATTACATTTAATGCAATCTCTCTTTAACCACTTCTATAATACTGTCAAAACAGTTCGTTCCATTTGGAGAATTCCAGTTATATATCTGCAATAAAATTATCTTTCTTGAAAATTCCTGAAGTCATATAAGTAAAAGACTCTTTAGCACTGGTATATCAATAGGCTGATAGCCTCCATATACTGACCCCTACCTAGTTTATTTCTTCACAGCAGGCTATGACCTGTTAAGCTCAAAACCCAGCCAGTTCCAAACTCAAATTCACATCCATTTTTTAAAAAATATATCCCAAATAAGCAGAATTTTACTCAGTAGCATCCTTCTGTCTTCTCAAGAAACTACATTCAACATCTGCTACCATAAATAATAAGTGCAGGCACTATAAAGTCCCTCAGCTGCTGCTGCCCTTTGGATCCAACTCTCTGACCCAATGACTCTCCACTGTGCTAGAGTGACATCACTTAGATACA